>NW_028324589.1:0-168372 GCF_052110815.1 Crocodylus siamensis
CAAGGCTGGGAAGGGAATGGGGCCTGGCCCAGGTTGGCGGGGCACTTGTTGGAGGCGTAAGCCCGTGGCGGGGGGCACTTGATGGAGGCTTAAGCCCCTGGCGGTTGTGAGGGTCCTCCGTCCCCACTATCGGTGACTTTTAGGGAGTGAAGCCCAGGGCGGCAGCAAGTCCGGTCACCAGGTCAACCCAAGGCATGCCTAGGGGAATTTTTGGAGCCCAGGACAACCCCAGGCAAGCAAATGGGGCCTTGCAGACGCCAGGTCAACACGAGGTAAGTGAATGGGGCCTTGCAGCCACCAGGTCAACCTCAGGCAAGTGAATGGGGCCTGGCCTAGGTGCGGGGGGCACTCCTTGGAGGCTTAAGTCCGGATGCGGGGGTCACTTGATGGAAGCTTAAGGCCCTGGTGGTTGTGGGGGTCCTGCGTCCGCACTCCCGGTGGTTCTTTGGGAGTGAAGCCAAATGGAGGCAGCAATTCCGGGCTCCAGGACAACCCCAGGCATACCTAGGCGGAATTTTAGAGCCCAGGTCGGGCCCAGGCAAGCGAATGGGGCCTTGCAGCCAGCAGGTCAACCCAAGGCAAGCGAATGGGGCCTTGCAGCCACAAGGTCAAGCCTGGGAAGGGAATGGAGCCTGTCCCAGGTGCGGGGGGAAATTGTTGGAGGCTTAAGCGGGTGTGGGGGGGGCAATTGATGGAGGCTTAAGCCCCTGGCGGTTGTGAGGGTCCTGCGTCCGCACTCCCGGTGGCTTTTTGGGAGTGAAGCCCAAGGGCGGCAGCAAGTCTGGGCTCCAGGACAACCCCAGGCATGCCTAGGGGGATTTTTGGAGCCCAGGTCAACCCAGGCAAGCGAATGGGGCCTTGCAGCCACCTGGTCAACCCAAGGCAAGCGAATGGGACCTAGCAGGCACCAAGGCAAACCCAGGTATGCGAATGGGGCCTTGCAGCCAGCAGGTCAACCCCAGGTAAGTGAATGGGGCCTTGCAGCCACCAGGTCAAGCCTGGGAAGGGAATGGGGCCTGGCCCAGGTGGGGGGGGCACTTGTGGGAGCATTAAGCGGGTGTGGGGGGGGCACTTGATGGAGGCTTAAGCCCCTGGCGGTTGTGAGGGTCCTGCGTCCGCACTCCCGGTGGTTTTTAGGGAGTGAAGCCCAGGGCGGCAGCAAGTCCGGTCACCAGGTCAACCCAAGGCATGCCTAGGGGAATTTTTGGAGCCCAGGACAACCCCAGGCAAGCAAATGGGGCCTTGCAGAAGCCAGGTAAACACGAGGTAAGAGAATGGGGCCTTCAAGCCACCAGGTGAACCCCCTGCAAGCCTATGGGGCCCTGCAGCCCCCAGGTGAACCCCAGGCAAGCGATTGGGGCCTTGCAGCCACCAGGTCAACCCCCTGCAAGCCTTTGGGGCCCTGCAGCCACCAGGTCAACCTCAGGCAAGTGAATGGGGCCTGGCCCAGGTGAGGGGGGCACTCCTTGGAGGCTTAAGTCCGGATGCGGGGGGCACTTGCTGGAAGCTTAAGGCCCTGGTGGTTGTGGGGGTCCTGCGTCCGCACTCCCGGTGGTTTTTTGGGAGTGAAGCCCAAGTGCGGCAGCAAGTCCGGGCTCCAGGACAACCCCAGGCATGCCTAGGGGGATTTTTGGAGCCCAGGTCAACCCCAGGCAAGCGAATGGGGCCTTGCAGCCACCAGGTCAACCCAAGGCAAGCGAATGGGACCTAGCAGGCACCAAGGCAAACCCAGGTATGCGAATGGGGCCTTGCAGCCAGCAGGTCAACCCCAGGTAAGCGAATGGGGCCTTGCAGCCACCAGGTGAAGCCTGGGAAGGGAATGGGGCCTGGCCCAGGTTGGCGGGGCACTTGTTGGAGGCTTAAGCCCGTGGCGGGGGGGCACTTGATGGGGGCTTAAGCCCCTGGCGGTTGTGAGGGTCCTGCGTCCGCACTCCCGGTGGCTTTTAGGGAGTGAATCCCAGGGCGGCAGCAAGTCCGGTCACCAGGTCAACCCAAGGCATGCCTAGGGGAATTTTTGGAGCCCATTACAACCCCAGGCAAGCAAATGGGGCCTTGCAGACGCCAGGTAAACACGAGGTAAGTGAATGGGGCTTGTAGCCACCAGGACAACCCCCTGCAAGCCTATGGGGCCCTGCAGCCACCAGGTCAACCCCAGGCAAGCGATTGGGGCCTTGCAGCCACCAGGTCAACCCCAGGCAAACGAGTGGGGCCTTGCAGCCACCAGGACGACCCCCTGCAAGCCTTTGGGGCCCTGCAGCCGCCAGGTCAACCTCAGGCAAGTGAATGGGGCCTGGCCCATGTGTGGGGGGCACTCCTTGGAGGCTTAAGTCCGGATGCGGGGGGCACTTGATGGAAGCTTAAGGCCCTGGTGGTTGTGGGGGTCCTACGTCCGCACTCCCGGTGGTTCCTTGAGAGTGAAGCCCAAGTGCGGCAGCAAGTCGGGGCTCCAGGACAACCCCAGGCATGCCTAGGGGGATTTTTGGAGCCCAGGTCAACCCCAGGCAAGCGGATGGGGAATTGCAGCCACCAGGTCAACCCAAGGCAAGCGAATGGGACCTAGCAGGCACCAAGGCAAACCCAGGTATGCGAATGGGGCCTTGCAGCCAGCAGGTCAACCCCAGGTAAGCGAATGGGGCCTTGCAGCCACCAGGTGAAGCCTGGGAAGGGAATGGGGCCTGGCACAGGTTGGCGGGGCTCTTGTTGGAGGCTTAAGCCCGTGGCGGGGGGGCATTTGATGGGGGCTTAAGCCCCTGGCGGTGGTGAGGGTCCTGCGTCCGCACTCCCGGTGGCTTTAAGGGAATGAAGCCCAGGGCGGGAGCAAGTCCTGTCACCAGGTGAACCCAAGGCATGCCTAGGGGAATTTTTGGAGCCCAGGGCAACCCCAGGCAAGCAAATGGGGCCTTGCAGACGCCAGTTAAACACGAGGTAAGTGAATGGGACCTTGCAGCCACCAGGTCAACCCCCTGCAAGCCTATGGGGCCCTGCAGCCACCAGGTCAACCCCAGGCAAGCGATTGGGGCCTTGTAGCCACCAGGACGACACCCTGCAAGCCTTTGGGGCCCTGCAGCCACCAGGTCAACCTCAGGCAAGTGAATGGGGCCTGGCCCAGGTGCGGGGGGCACTGCTTGGAGGCTTAAGTCCGTATGCGGGGGGCACTTGATGAAAGCTTAAGGCCCTGGTGGTTGTGGGGGTCCTGCGTCCGCACTCCCGGTGGTTTTTAGGGAGTGAAGCCCAGGGCGGCAGCAAGTCCGGTCACCAGGTCAACCCAAGGCATGCCTAGGGGAACTTTTGGAGCCCAGGACAACCCCAGGCAAGGAAATGGGGCCTTGCAGACGCCAGGTAAACACGAGGTAAGTGAATGGGGCCTTGTAGCCACCAGGACAACCCCCTGCAGGCCTATGGGGCCTTGCAGCCACCAGGTCAACACCAGGCAAGCGATTGCGGCCTTGCAGCCACCAGGTCAACCCCAGGCAAACTAGTCGGGCCTTGTAGCCACCAGGACGACCCCCTGCAAGCCTTTGGGGCCCTGCAGCCACCAGGTCAACCTCAGGCAAGTGAATGGGACCTGGCCCAGGTGCGGGGGGCACTCCTTGGAGGCTCAAATCCGGACTGGGGGGGCACTTGATGGAATCTTAAGGCCCTGGTGGTTGTGGGGGTCCTACGTCCGCACTCACGGTGGTTCTTTGGGAGTGAAGCCCAAGTGCGGCAGCAAGTCCGGGCTCCAGGACAACCCCAGGCATGCCTAGGGGGATTTTTGGAGCCCAGGTCAAGCCCAGGCAAGCGAATGGGGCTTTGCAGCCACCAGGTCAACCCAAGGCAAGCGAATGGGACCTAGCAGGCACCAAGGCAAACCCAGGTATGCGAATGGGGCCTTGCAGCCACCAGGTCAACCCCAGGAAGCGAATGCGGCCTTGCAGCCACCAGGTGAAGCCTGGGACGGGAATGGGGCCTGGACCAGGTGGGGGGGGCACTTGTTGAAAGCTTAAGCCCGTGCGGGGGGGCACGTGAAGGAGGCTTAAGCTTCTGGCGGTTGTGAGGGTCCTGCGTCCGCACTCCCGGTGGTTTTTAGGGAGTGAAGCCCAGGGCGGCAGCAAGTCCGGTCACCAGGTCAACCCAAGGCATGCCTAGGGGAATTTTTGGAGCCCAGGACAACCCCAGGCAAGCAAATGGGGCCTTGCAGACGCCAGGTCAACACGAGGTAAGTGAATGGGGCCTTGCAGCCACCAGGTCAACCCCCTGCAAGCCTATGGGGCCCTGCAGCCACCAGGTCAACCTCAGGCAAGTGAATGGGGCCTGGCCTAGGTGCGGGGGGCACTCCTTGGAGGCTTAAGTCCGGATGCGGGGGTCACTTGATGGAAGCTTAAGGCCCTGGTGGTTGTGGGGGTCCTGCGTCCGCACTCCCGGTGGTTCTTTGGGAGTGAAGCCAAATGGAGGCAGCAATTCCGGGCTCCAGGACAACCCCAGGCATACCTAGGCGGAATTTTAGAGCCCAGGTCGGGCCCAGGCAAGCGAATGGGGCCTTGCAGCCAGCAGGTCAACCCAAGGCAAGCGAATGGGGCCTTGCAGCCACAAGGTCAAGCCTGGGAAGGGAATGGAGCCTGTCCCAGGTGCGGGGGGAAATTGTTGGAGGCTTAAGCGGGTGTGGGGGGGGCAATTGATGGAGGCTTAAGCCCCTGGCGGTTGTGAGGGTCCTGCGTCCGCACTCCCGGTGGCTTTTTGGGAGTGAAGCCCAAGGGCGGCAGCAAGTCTGGGCTCCAGGACAACCCCAGGCATGCCTAGGGGGATTTTTGGAGCCCAGGTCAACCCAGGCAAGCGAATGGGGCCTTGCAGCCACCTGGTCAACCCAAGGCAAGCGAATGGGACCTAGCAGGCACCAAGGCAAACCCAGGTATGCGAATGGGGCCTTGCAGCCAGCAGGTCAACCCCAGGTAAGTGAATGGGGCCTTGCAGCCACCAGGTGAAGCCTGGGAAGGGAATGGGGCCTGGCCCAGGTTGGGGGGGCACTTGTGGGAGCATTAAGCGGGTGTGGGGGGGGCACTTGATGGAGGCTTAAGCCCCTGGCGGTTGTGAGGGTCCTGCGTCCGCACTCCCGGTGGTTTTTAGGGAGTGAAGCCCAGGGCGGCAGCAAGTCCGGTCACCAGGTCAACCCAAGGCATGCCTAGGGGAATTTTTGGAGCCCAGGACAACCCCAGGCAAGCAAATGGGGCCTTGCAGAAGCCAGGTAAACACGAGGTAAGAGAATGGGGCCTTCAAGCCACCAGGTGAACCCCCTGCAAGCCTATGGGGCCCTGCAGCCCCCAGGTGAACCCCAGGCAAGCGATTGGGGCCTTGCAGCCACCAGGTCAACCCCCTGCAAGCCTTTGGGGCCCTGCAGCCACCAGGTCAACCTCAGGCAAGTGAATGGGGCCTGGCCCAGGTGAGGGGGGCACTCCTTGGAGGCTTAAGTCCGGATGCGGGGGGCACTTGCTGGAAGCTTAAGGCCCTGGTGGTTGTGGGGGTCCTGCGTCCGCACTCCCGGTGGTTTTTTGGGAGTGAAGCCCAAGTGCGGCAGCAAGTCCGGGCTCCAGGACAACCCCAGGCATGCCTAGGGGGATTTTTGGAGCCCAGGTCAACCCCAGGCAAGCGAATGGGGCCTTGCAGCCACCAGGTCAACCCAAGGCAAGCGAATGGGACCTAGCAGGCACCAAGGCAAACCCAGGTATGCGAATGGGGCCTTGCAGCCAGCAGGTCAACCCCAGGTAAGCGAATGGGGCCTTGCAGCCACCAGGTGAAGCCTGGGAAGGGAATGGGGCCTGGCCCAGGTTGGCGGGGCACTTGTTGGAGGCTTAAGCCCGTGGCGGGGGGGCACTTGATGGGGGCTTAAGCCCCTGGCGGTTGTGAGGGTCCTCCGTCCGCACTCCCGGTGGCTTTTAGGGAGTGAATCCCAGGGCGGCAGCAAGTCCGGTCACCAGGTCAACCCAAGGCATGCCTAGGGGAATTTTTGGAGCCCATTACAACCCCAGGCAAGCAAATGGGGCCTTGCAGACGCCAGGTAAACACGAGGTAAGTGAATGGGGCTTGTAGCCACCAGGACAACCCCCTGCAAGCCTATGGGGCCCTGCAGCCACCAGGTCAACCCCAGGCAAGCGATTGGGGCCTTGCAGCCACCAGGTCAACCCCAGGCAAACGAGTGGGGCCTTGCAGCCACCAGGACGACCCCCTGCAAGCCTTTGGGGCCCTGCAGCCGCCAGGTCAACCTCAGGCAAGTGAATGGGGCCTGGCCCATGTGTGGGGGGCACTCCTTGGAGGCTTAAGTCCGGATGCGGGGGGGCACTTGATGGAAGCTTAAGGCCCTGGTGGTTGTGGGGGTCCTACGTCCGCACTCCCGGTGGTTCCTTGAGAGTGAAGCCCAAGTGCGGCAGCAAGTCGGGGCTCCAGGACAACCCCAGGCATGCCTAGGGGGATTTTTAGAGCCCAGGTCAACCCCAGGCAAGCGGATGGGGAATTGCAGCCACCAGGTCAACCCAAGGCAAGCGAATGGGACCTAGCAGGCACCAAGGCAAACCCAGGTATGCGAATGGGGCCTTGCAGCCAGCAGGTCAACCCCAGGTAAGCGAATGGGGCCTTGCAGCCACCAGGTGAAGCCTGGGAAGGGAATGGGGCCTGGCACAGGTTGGCGGGGCTCTTGTTGGAGGCTTAAGCCCGTGGCGGGGGGGCATTTGATGGGGGCTTAAGCCCCTGGCGGTGGTGAGGGTCCTGCGTCCGCACTCCCGGTGGCTTTAAGGGAATGAAGCCCAGGGCGGGAGCAAGTCCTGTCACCAGTTGAACCCAAGGCATGCCTAGGGGAATTTTTGGAGCCCAGGGCAACCCCAGGCAAGCAAATGGGGCCTTGCAGACGCCAGTTAAACACGAGGTAAGTGAATGGGACCTTGCAGCCACCAGGTCAACCCCCTGCAAGCCTATGGGGCCCTGCAGCCACCAGGTCAACCCCAGGCAAGCGATTGGGGCCTTGTAGCCACCAGGACGACACCCTGCAAGCCTTTGGGGCCCTGCAGCCACCAGGTCAACCTCAGGCAAGTGAATGGGGCCTGGCCCAGGTGCGGGGGGCACTCCTTGGAGGCTTAAGTCCGTATGCGGGGGGCACTTGATGAAAGCTTAAGGCCCTGGTGGTTGTGGGGGTCCTGCGTCCGCACTCCCGGTGGTTTTTAGGGAGTGAAGCCCAGGGCGGCAGCAAGTCCGGTCACCAGGTCAACCCAAGGCATGCCTAGGGGAACTTTTGGAGCCCAGGACAACCCCAGGCAAGGAAATGGGGCCTTGCAGACGCCAGGTAAACACGAGGTAAGTGAATGGGGCCTTGTAGCCACCAGGACAACCCCCTGCAGGCCTATGGGGCCTTGCAGCCACCAGGTCAACACCAGGCAAGCGATTGCGGCCTTGCAGCCACCAGGTCAACCCCAGGCAAACTAGTCGGGCCTTGTAGCCACCAGGACGACCCCCTGCAAGCCTTTGGGGCCCTGCAGCCACCAGGTCAACCTCAGGCAAGTGAATGGGACCTGGCCCAGGTGCGGGGGGCACTCCTTGGAGGCTCAAATCCGGACTGGGGGGGCACTTGATGGAATCTTAAGGCCCTGGTGGTTGTGGGGGTCCTACGTCCGCACTCACGGTGGTTCTTTGGGAGTGAAGCCCAAGTGCGGCAGCAAGTGCGGGCTCCAGGACAACCCCAGGCATGCCTAGGGGGATTTTTGGAGCCCAGGTCAAGCCCAGGCAAGCGAATGGGGCTTTGCAGCCACCAGGTCAACCCAAGGCAAGCGAATGGGACCTAGCAGGCACCAAGGCAAACCCAGGTATGCGAATGGGGCCTTGCAGCCACCAGGTCAACCCCAGGAAGCGAATGCGGCCTTGCAGCCACCAGGTGAAGCCTGGGACGGGAATGGGGCCTGGACCAGGTGGGGGGGGGCACTTGTTGAAAGCTTAAGCCCGTGCGGGGGGGCACGTGAAGGAGGCTTAAGCTTCTGGCGGTTGTGAGGGTCCTGCGTCCGCACTCCCGGTGGTTTTTAGGGAGTGAAGCCCAGGGCGGCAGCAAGTCCGGTCACCAGGTCAACCCAAGGCATGCCTAGGGGAATTTTTGGAGCCCAGGACAACCCCAGGCAAGCAAATGGGGCCTTGCAGACGCCAGGTAAACACGAGGTAAGTGAATGGGGCCTTGCAGCCACCAGGTCAACCCCCTGCAAGCCAAGGGGCCCTGCAGACACCAGGTCAACCCCAGGCAAGTGAATGGGGCCTGGCCTAGGTGCGGGGGGCACTCCTTGGAGGCTTAAGTCCGGATGGGGGGGGCACTTGCTGGAAGCTTAAGGCCCTGGTGGTTGTGGGGGTCCTGCGTCCGCACTCCCGGTGGTTCTTTGGGAGTGAAGCCAAATTGAGGCAGCAATTCCGGGCTCCAAGACAACCCCAGGCATACTTAGGCGGAATTTTAGAGACCAGGTCAAACCCAGGCAAGCGAATGGGGCCTTGCAGCCACCAGGTCAACCCAAGGCAAGCGAATGGGACCTAGCAGGCACCAAGGCAAACCCAGGTATGCGAATGGGGCCTTGTAGCCAGCAGGTCAACCCCAGGTAAGCGAATGCGGCCTTGCAGCCACCAGGTCAAGCCTGGGAAGGGAATGGGGCCTGGCCCAGGTGTGGGGGGCACTTGTTGGAGGCTTAAGCCCGTCGGGGGGGGGCACGTGATGGAGGCTTAAGCCCCTGGCGGTTGTGAGGGTCCTGCGTCCGCACTCCCGGTGGTTTTTAGGGAGTGAAGCCCAGGGCTGCAGCAAGTCTGGTCACCAGGTCAACC
Source organism: Crocodylus siamensis (assembly GCF_052110815.1). NCBI lineage: Eukaryota > Metazoa > Chordata > Crocodylia > Crocodylidae > Crocodylus > Crocodylus siamensis. The sequence goes on from NW_028324589.1 coordinate 8,812, forward strand.
CAAGGCATGCCTAGGGGAACTTTTCGAGACCAGGACAACCCCAGGCAAGCGACTGGGGCCTTGCAGCCACCAGGTCGACCCCCTGCAAGCCTTTGGGGCCCTGCAGCCACCAGGTGAACCTCAGGCAAGTGAATGGGGCCTGGCCTAGGTGCGGGGAGCACTCCTTGGAGGATTGTCCGGATGGGGGGGCACTTGATGGAAGCTTAAGGCCCTGGTGGTTGTGGGGGTCCTGCGTCCGCACTCCCGGTGGTTTTTAGGGAATGAAGCCCAGGGCGGTAGCAAGTCCGGTCACCAGGTCAACCCAAGGCATGCCTAGGGGAACTTTTGGAGCACAGGACAACCCCCTGGAGGCCTATGGGGCCTTGCAGCCACCAGGTCAACCCGAGGCAAGCGATTGGGGCCTTGCAGCCACCAGGTCAACCCCAGGCAAACGAGTGGGGCCTTGCAGCCACCAGGACGACCCCCTGCAAGCCTTTGGGGCCAGGCAGCCACCAGGTCAACCTCAGGCAAGTGAATGGAGCCTGTCCCAGGGGCTGGGGGCACTCCTTGGAGGCTTAAGTCCTGATGCAGGGGGCACTTGATGGAAGCTTAAGGCCCTGGTGGTTGTGGGAGTCCTACGTCCGCACTCCCGGTGGTTCTTTGGGAGTGAAGCCCAAGGGCGGCAGCAATTCCGGGCTCCAGGACAACCCCAGGCATGCCTAGGGGAACTTTTGAAGCCCAGAACAACCCCAGGCAAGCAAATGGGTCCTTGCAGACGCCAGGTCAACACGAGGTAAGTGAATGGGGCCTTGCAGCCACCAGGTCAACCCCCTGCAAGCCTATGGGGACCTGCAGCCACCAGGTCAACCCCAGGCAAGCAAGTGGGGCCTTGCAGCCACCAGGATGACCCCCTGCAAGCCTTTGGGGCCCTGCAGCCACCAGGTCAACCTCAGGCAAGTGAATGGGGCCTGGCCCAGGTGCGGGGGGCACTCCTTGCAGGCTTGAGTCCAGATGCGGGGGGCACTTGCTGGAAGCTTAAGGCCCTGGTGGTTGTGGGGGTCCTACGTCCGCACTCCCGGTGGTTCTTTGGGAGTGAAGCCCAAGTGCGGCAGCAAGTCCGGGCTCCAGGACAACCCCAGGCATGCCTAGGGGGATTTTTGGAGCCCAGGTCAACCCCAGGCAAGCGAATGGCGCCTTGCAGCCACCAGGTCAACCCAAGGCAAGCGAATGGGACATAGCAGGCACCAAGGCAAACCCAGGTATGCGAATGGGGCCTTGCAGGCAGCAGGTCATCCCCAGGTAAGTGAATGGGGCCTTGCAGCCACCAGGTCAAGCCTGGGAAGGGAATGGGGCCTGGCCCAGGTTGGCGGGGCACTTGTTGGAGGCTTAAGCCCGTGGCGGGGGGGCACTTGATGGAGGCTTAGAGCCCTTGGCGGTTGTGAGGGTCCTGTGTCCGCACTCCCGGTGGCTTTTAGGGAGTGAAGCCCAGGGCGGCAGGAAGTCCGGTCACCAGGTCAACCCAAGGCATGCCTAGGGAAATTTTGGAGCCCAGGACAACCCCAGGCAAGCAAATGGGGCCTTGCAGACGCCAGGTAAACACGAGGTAAGTTAATGGGGCCTTGCAGCCACCAGGTCAACCCCCTGCAAGCCTATGGGGCCCTGCAGCCACCAGGTCAACCCCAGGCAAGTGATTGGGGCCTTGCAGCCACCAGGTCAACCCCAGGCAAACGAGTGGGGCCTTCAGCCCCAAGGACGACCCCCTGCAAGCCTATGGGGCCCTGCAGCCAGCAGGTCAACTCCAGGCAAGCGATTGGGGCCTTGCAACCAGCAGGACGACCCCCTGCAAGCCTTTGGGGCCCTGCAGCCACAAGGTCAACCTCAGGCAAGTGAATGGGGCCTGGCCCATGTGCGGGGGGCACTCCTTGGAGGCTCAACTCCGGATGCGGGGGGCACTTGATGGAAGCTTAAGGCCCTGGTGGTTGTGGGGGTCCTGCGTCCGCACTCCCGGTGGTTTTTTGGGAGTGAAGCCAAATGGAGGCAGCAATTCCGGGCTCCAGGACAACCCCAGGCATACCTAGGCGGAATGTTAGAGCCGAGGTCAAGCCCACGCAAGCGAATGGGGCCTTTCAGCCACCAGGTCAACCCAAGGCAAGCGAATGGGGCCTTGCAGCCACCAGGTCAAGCCTGGGAAGGGAATGGGGCCTGGCCCAGGTGGAGGGGGCACTTGTTGGAGGCTTAAGCGGGTGTGGGGGGGGCACTTGATGGAGGCTTAAGCCCCTGGTGGTTGTGAGGGTCCTGCGTCCGCACTCCCGGTGTTTTTTAGGGAGTGAAGCCCAGGGCGGCAGCAAGTCCGGTCACCAGGTCAACCAAGGCATGCCTAGGGGAACTTTTAGAGCCCAGGACAACCCCTGGCAAGCAAATGCGGCCTTGCAGACGCCAGGTCAACACGAGGTAAGTGAATGGGGCTTGTAGCCACCAGGACAACTCCCTGCAAGCCTATGGGGCCCTGCAGCCACCAGGTCAACCCCAGGCAAGCGATTGGGGCCTTGCAGCCACCAGGTCAACCCCAGGCAAACGAGTGGGGCCTTGCAGCCACCAGGACGACCCCCTGCAAGCCTTTGGGGCAGTGCAGCCACCAGGTCAACCTCAGGCAAGTGAATGGGGCCTGGCCCAGGTGCGGGGGGCACTCCTTGCAGGCTCAACTCCGGATGCGGGGGGCACTTCATGGAAGCTTAAGGCCCTGGTGGTTGTGGGGGTCCTACGTCCGCACTCCCGGTGGTTCTTTGGGAGTGAAGCCCAAGTGCGGCAGCAAGTCCGGGCTCCAGGACAACCCCAGGCATGCCTAGGGGGATTTTTGGAGCCCAGGTCAACCCCAGACAAGCGAATGGGGCCTTGCAGCCACCAGGTGAACCCAAGGAAAGCGAATGGGACCTAGCAGGCACCAAGGCAAACCCAGGTATGCGAATGGGGCCTTGCAGCCAGCAGGTCAACCCCAGGTACGTGAATGGGGCTTTGCAGCCACCAGGTCAAGCCTGGGAAGGGAATGGGGCCTGGCCCAGGTTGGCAGGGCACTTGTTGGAGGCTTAAGCCCGTGGCGGGGGGGCACTTGATGGAGGCTTAGAGCCCCTGGCGGTTGTGAGGGTCCTGTGTCCGCACTCCCGGTGGCTTTTAGGGAGTGAAGCCCAGGGCGGCAGCAAGTCCGGTCACCAGGTCAACCCAAGGCATGCCTAGGGAAATTTTTGGAGCCCAGGACAACCCCAGGCAAGCAAATGGGGCTTGTAGACGCCAGGTAAACACGAGGTAAGTTAATGGGGCCTTGCAGCCACCAGGTCAACCCCCTGCAAGCCTATGGGGCCCTGCAGCCACCAGGTCAACCCCAGGCAAGCGACTGGGGCCCTGCCGCCACCAGGTCAACCCCAGGCAAACGAGTGGGGCCTTGCAGCCACCAGGTCAACCCCAGGCAAACTAGTCGGGCCTTGTAGCCACCAGGACGACCCCCTGCAAGCCTTTGGGGCCCTGCAGCCACCAGGTCAACCTCAGGCAAGTGAATGGGACCTGGCCCAGGTGCGGGGGGCACTCCTTGGAGGCTCAAATCCGGACTGGGGGGGCACTTGATGGAATCTTAAGGCCCTGGTGGTTGTGGGGGTCCTACGTCCGCACTCACGGTGGTTCTTTGGGAGTGAAGCCCAAGTGCGGCAGCAAGTCCGGGCTCCAGGACAACCCCAGGCATGCCTAGGGGGATTTTTGGAGCCCAGGTCAAGCCCAGGCAAGCGAATGGGGCTTTGCAGCCACCAGGTCAACCCAAGGCAAGCGAATGGGACCTAGCAGGCACCAAGGCAAACCCAGGTATGCGAATGGGGCCTTGCAGCCACCAGGTCAACCCCAGGAAGCGAATGCGGCCTTGCAGCCACCAGGTGAAGCCTGGGACGGGAATGGGGCCTGGACCAGGTGGGGGGGGCACTTGTTGAAAGCTTAAGCCCGTGCGGGGGGGCACTTGATGGAGGCTTAAGCTTCTGGCGGTTGTGAGGGTCCTGCGTCCGCTCTCCCGGTGGCTTTTTGGGAGTGAAGCCCAGGGCGGCAGCAAGTCCGGTCACCAGGTCAACCCAAGGCATGCCTAGGGGAATTTTTGGAGCCCAGGACAACCCCAGGCAAGCAAATGGGGCCTTGCAGATGCCAGGTAAACACGAGGTAAGTGAATGGGGCCTTGCAGCCACCAGGTCAACCCCCTGCAAGCCAAGGGGCCCTGCAGACACCAGGTCAACCCCAGGCAAGTGAATGGGGCCTGGCCTAGGTGCGGGGGGCACTCCTTGGAGGCTTAAGTCCGGATGGGGGGGGCACTTGCTGGAAGCTTAAGGCCCTGGGGGTTGTGGGGGTCCTGCGTCCGCACTCCCGGTGGTTCTTTGGGAGTGAAGCCAAATTGAGGCAGCAATTCCGGGCTCCAGGACAACCCCAGGCATACTTAGGCGGAATTTTAGAGCCCAGGTCAAACCCAGGCAAGCGAATGGGGCATTGCAGCCACCAGGTCAACCCAAGGCAAGCGAATGGGACCTAGCAGGCACCAAGGCAAACCCAGGTATGCGAATGGGGCCTTGTAGCCAGCAGGTCAACCCCAGGTAAGCGAATGCGGCCTTGCAGCCACCAGGTGAGCCTGGGAAGGGAATGGGGCCTGGCCCAGGTGTGGGGGGCACTTGTTGGAGGCTTAAGCCCGTCGGGGGGGGGCACGTGATGGAGGCTTAAGCCCCTGGCGGTTGTGAGGGTCCTGCGTCCGCACTCCCGGTGGTTTTTAGGGAGTGAAGCCCAGGGCGGCAGCAAGTCCGGTCACCAGGTCAACCCAAGGCATGCCTAGGGGAACTTTTAGAGCCCAGGACAACCCCTGGCAAGCAAATGCGGCCTTGCAGACGCCAGGTCAACACGAGGTAAGTGAATGGGGCTTGTAGCCACCAGGACAACTCCCTGCAAGCCTATGGGGCCCTGCAGCCACCAGGTCAACCCCAGGCAAGCGATTGGGGCCTTGCAGCCACCAGGTCAACCCCAGGCAAACGAGTGGGGCCTTGCAGCCACCAGGACGACCCCCTGCAAGCCTTTGGGGCCCTGCAGCCACCAGGTCAACCTCAGGCAAGTGAATGGGGCCTGGCCCAGGTGCGGGGGGCACTCCTTGCAGGCTCAACTCCGGATGCGGGGGGCACTTCATGGAAGCTTAAGGCCCTGGTGGTTGTGGGGGTCCTACGTCCGCACTCCCGGTGGTTCTTTGGGAGTGAAGCCCAAGTGCGGCAGCAAGTCCGGGCTCCAGGACAACCCCAGGCATGCCTAGGGGGATTTTTGGAGCCCAGGTCAACCCCAGGCAAGCGAATGGGGCCTTGCAGCCACCAGGTGAACCCAAGGCAAGCGAATGGGACCTAGCAGGCACCAAGGCAAACCCAGGTATGCGAATGGGGCCTTGCAGCCAGCAGGTCAACCCCAGGTACGTGAATGGGGCTTTGCAGCCACCAGGTCAAGCCTGGGAAGGGAATGGGGCCTGGCCCAGGTTGGCAGGGCACTTGTTGGAGGCTTAAGCCCGTGGCGGGGGGGCACTTGATGGAGGCTTAGAGCCCCTGGCGGTTGTGAGGGTCCTGTGTCCGCACTCCCGGTGGCTTTTAGGGAGTGAATCCCAGGGCGGCAGCAAGTCCGGTCACCAGGTCAACCCAAGGCATGCCTAGGGAAATTTTTGGAGCCCAGGACAACCCCAGGCAAGCAAATGGGGCTTGTAGATGCCAGGTAAACACGAGGTAAGTTAATGGGGCCTTGCAGCCACCAGGTCAACCCCCTGCAAGCCTATGGGGCCCTGCAGCCACCAGGTCAACCCCAGACAAGCGATTGGGGCCTTGCAGCCACCAGGTCAACCCCAGGCAAACGAGTGGGGCCTTGCAGCCACCAGGTCAACCCCAGGCAAACTAGTCGGGCCTTGTAGGCACCAGGACGACCCCCTGCAAGCCTTTGGGGCCCTGCAGCCACCAGGTCAACCTCAGGCAAGTGAATGGGACCTGGCCCAGGTGCGGGGGGCACTCCTTGGAGGCTCAAATCCGGACTGGGGGGGCACTTGATGGAATCTTAAGGCCCTGGTGGTTGTGGGGGTCCTACGTCCGCACTCACGGTGGTTCTTTGGGAGTGAAGCCCAAGTGCGGCAGCAAGTCCGGGCTCCAGGACAACCCCAGGCATGCCTAGGGGGATTTTTGGAGCCCAGGTCAAGCCCAGGCAAGCGAATGGGGCTTTGCAGCCACCAGGTCAACCCAAGGCAAGCGAATGGGACCTAGCAGGCACCAAGGCAAACCCAGGTATGCGAATGGGGCCTTCCAGCCACCAGGTCAACCCCAGGAAGCGAATGCGGCCTTGCAGCCACCAGGTGAAGCCTGGGACGGGAATGGGGCCTGGACCAGGTGGGGGGGGCACTTGTTGAAAGCTTAAGCCCGTGCGGGGGGGCACTTGATGGAGGCTTAAGCTTCTGGCGGTTGTGAGGGTCCTGCGTCCGCTCTCCCGGTGGCTTTTTGGGAGTGAAGCCCAGGGCGGCAGCAAGTCCGGTCACCAGGTCAACCCAAGGCATGCCTAGGGGAATTTTTGGAGCCCAGGACAACCCCAGGCAAGCAAATGGGGCCTTGCAGACGCCAGGTAAACACGAGGTAAGTGAATGGGGCCTTGCAGCCACCAGGTCAACCCCCTGCAAGCCAAGGGGCCCTGCAGACACCAGGTCAACCCCAGGCAAGTGAATGGGGCCTGGCCTAGGTGCGGGGGGCACTCCTTGGAGGCTTAAGTCCGGATGGGGGGGGCACTTGCTGGAAGCTTAAGGCCCTGGTGGTTGTGGGGGTCCTGCGTCCGCACTCCCGGTGGTTCTTTGGGAGTGAAGCCAAATTGAGGCAGCAATTCCGGGCTCCAGGACAACCCCAGGCATACTTAGGCGGAATTTTAGAGCCCAGGTCAAACCCAGGCAAGCGAATGGGGCCTTGCAGCCACCAGGTCAACCCAAGGCAAGCGAATGGGACCTAGCAGGCACCAAGGCAAACCCAGGTATGCGAATGGGGCCTTGTAGCCAGCAGGTCAACCCCAGGTAAGCGAATGCGGCCTTGCAGCCACCAGGTGAGCCTGGGAAGGGAATGGGGCCTGGCCCAGGTGTGGGGGGCACTTGTTGGAAGCTTAAGCCCGTCGGGGGGGGGCACGTGATGGAGGCTTAAGCCCCTGGCGGTTGTGAGGGTCCTGCGTCCGCACTCCCGGTGGTTTTTAGGGAGTGAAGCCCAGGGCTGCAGCAAGTCCGGTCACCAGGTCAACCCAAGGCATGCCTAGGGGAACTTTTCGAGACCAGGACAACCCCAGGCAAGCGACTGGGGCCTTGCAGCCACCAGGTCGACCCCCTGCAAGCCTTTGGGGCCCTGCAGCCACCAGGTGAACCTCAGGCAAGTGAATGGGGCCTGGCCTAGGTGCGGGGGGCACTCCTTGGAGGATTGTCCGGATGGGGGGGCACTTGATGGAAGCTTAAGGCCCTGGTGGTTGTGGGGGTCCTGCGTCCGCACTCCCGGTGGTTTTTAGGGAATGAAGCCCAGGGCGGTAGCAAGTCCGGTCACCAGGTCAACCCTAGGCATGCCTAGGGGAACTTTTGGAGCACAGGACAACCCCCTGGAGGCCTATGGGGCCTTGCAGCCACCAGGTCAACCCGAGGCAAGCGATTGGGGCCTTGCAGCCACCAGGTCAACCCCAGGCAAACGAGTGGGGCCTTGCAGCCACCAGGACGACCCCCTGCAAGCCTTTGGGGCCGGGCAGCCACCAGGTCAACCTCAGGCAAGTGAATGGAGCCTGTCCCAGGGGCTGGGGGCACTCCTTGGAGGCTTAAGTCCTGATGCAGGGGGCACTTGATGGAAGCTTAAGGCCCTGGTGGTTGTGGGAGTCCTACGTCCGCACTCCCGGTGGTTCTTTGGGAGTGAAGCCCAAGGGCGGCAGCAATTCCGGGCTCCAGGACAACCCCAGGCATGCCTAGGGGAACTTTTGAAGCCCAGAACAACCCCAGGCAAGCAAATGGGTCCTTGCAGACGCCAGGTCAACACGAGGTAAGTGAATGGGGCCTTGCAGCCACCAGGTCAACCCCCTGCAAGCCTATGGGGACCTGCAGCCACCAGGTCAACCCCAGGCAAACAAGTGGGGCCTTGCAGCCACCAGGACGACCCCCTGCAAGCCTTTGGGGCCCTGCAGCCACCAGGTCAACCTCAGGCAAGTGAATGGGGCCTGGCCCAGGTGCGGGGGGCACTCCTTGCAGGCTTAAGTCCGGATGCGGGGGGCACTTGATGGAAGCTTAAGGCCCTGGTGGTTGTGGGGGTCCTACGTCCGCACTCCCGGTGGTTCTTTGGGAGTGAAGCCCAAGTGCGGCAGCAAGTCCGGGCTCCAGGACAACCCCAGGCATGCCTAGGGGGATTTTTGGAGCCCAGGTCAACCCCAGGCAAGCGAATGGCGTCTTGCAGCCACCAGGTCAACCCAAGGCAAGCAAATGGGACATAGCAGGCACCAAGGCAAAGCCAGGTATGCGAATGGGGCCTTGCAGCCAGCAGGTCATCCCCAGGTAAGTGAATGGGGCCTTGCAGCCACCAGGTCAAGCCTGGGAAGGGAATGGGGCCTGGCCCAGGTTGGCGGGGCACTTGTTGGAGGCTTAAGCCCGTGGCGGGGGGGCACTTGATGGAGGCTTAGAGCCCCTGGCGGTTGTGAGGGTCCTGTGTCCGCACTCCCGGTGGCTTTTAGGGAGTGAAGCCCAGGGCGGCAGCAAGTCCGGTCACCAGGTCAACCCAAGGCATGCCTAGGGAAATTTTGGAGCCCAGGACAACCCCAGGCAAGCAAATGGGGCCTTGCAGACGCCAGGTAAACACGAGGTAAGTTAATGGGGCCTTGCAGCCACCAGGTCAACCCCCTGCAAGCCTATGGGGCCCTGCAGCCACCAGGTCAACCCCAGGCAAGTGATTGGGGCCTTGCAGCCACCAGGTCAACCCCAGGCAAACGAGTGGGGCCTTCAGCCCCCAGGACGACCCCCTGCAAGCCTATGGGGCCCTGCAGCCAGCAGGTCAACTCCAGGCAAGCGATTGGGGCCTTGCAACCAGCAGGACGACCCCCTGCAAGCCTTTGGGGCCCTGCAGCCACAAGGTCAACCTCAGGCAAGTGAATGGGGCCTGGCCCAGGTGCGGGGGGCACTCCTTGGAGGCTCAACTCCGGATGCGGGGGGCACTTCATGGAAGCTTAAGGCCCTGGTGGTTGTGGGGGTCCTACGTCCGCACTCCCGGTGGTTCTTTGGGAGTGAAGCCCAAGTGCGGCAGCAAGTCCGGGCTCCAGGACAACCCCAGGCATGCCTAGGGGGATTTTTGGAGCCCAGGTCAACCCCAGGCAAGCGAATGGCGTCTTGCAGCCACCAGGTCAACCCAAGGCAAGCAAATGGGACATAGCAGGCACCAAGGCAAAGCCAGGTATGCGAATGGGGCCTTGCAGCCAGCAGGTCATCCCCAGGTAAGTGAATGGGGCCTTGCAGCCACCAGGTCAAGCCTGGGAAGGGAATGGGGCCTGGCCCAGGTTGGCGGGGCACTTGTTGGAGGCTTAAGCCCGTGGCGGGGGGGCACTTGATGGAGGCTTAGAGCCCCTGGCGGTTGTGAGGGTCCTGTGTCCGCACTCCCGGTGGCTTTTAGGGAGTGAAGCCCAGGGCGGCAGCAAGTCCGGTCACCAGGTCAACCCAAGGCATGCCTAGGGAAATTTTGGAGCCCAGGACAACCCCAGGCAAGCAAATGGGGCCTTGCAGACGCCAGGTAAACACGAGGTAAGTTAATGGGGCCTTGCAGCCACCAGGTCAACCCCCTGCAAGCCTATGGGGCCCTGCAGCCACCAGGTCAACCCCAGGCAAGTGATTGGGGCCTTGCAGCCACCAGGTCAACCCCAGGCAAACGAGTGGGGCCTTCACCCCCAGGACGACCCCCTGCAAGCCTATGGGGCCCTGCAGCCAGCAGGTCAACTCCAGGCAAGCGATTGGGGCCTTGCAACCAGCAGGACGACCCCCTGCAAGCCTTTGGGGCCCTGCAGCCACAAGGTCAACCTCAGGCAAGTGAATGGGGCCTGGCCCAGGTGCGGGGGGCACTCCTTGGAGGCTCAACTCCGGATGCGGGGGGCACTTCATGGAAGCTTAAGGCCCTGGTGGTTGTGGGGGTCCTACGTCCGCACTCCCGGTGGTTCTTTGGGAGTGAAGCCCAAGTGCGGCAGCAAGTCCGGGCTCCAGGACAACCCCAGGCATGCCTAGGGGGATTTTTGGAGCCCAGGTCAACCCCAGGCAAGCGAATGGGGCCTTTCAGCCACCAGGTGAACCCAAGGAAAGCGAATGGGACCTAGCAGGCACCAAGGCAAACCCAGGTATGCGAATGGGGCCTTGCAGCCAGCAGGTCAACCCCAGGTACGTGAATGGGGCTTTGCAGCCACCAGGTCAAGCCTGGGAAGGGAATGGGGCCCGGCCCAGGTTGGCAGGGCACTTGTTGGAGGCTTAAGCCCGTGGCGGGGGGGCACTTGATGGAGGCTTAGAGCCCCTGGCGGTTGTGAGGGTCCTGTGTCGGCACTCCCGGTGGCTTTTAGGGAGTGAAGCCCAGGGCGGCAGCAAGTCCGGTCACCAGGTCAACCCAAGGCATGCCTAGGGAAATTTTTGGAGCCCAGGACAACCCCCGGCAAGCAAATGGGGCTTGTAGACGCCAGGTAAACACGAGGTAAGTTAATGGGGCCTTGCAGCCACCAGGTCAACCCCCTGCAAGCCTATGGGGCCCTGCAGCCACCAGGTCAACCCCAGGCAAGCGATTGGGGCCTTGCAGCCACCAGGTCAACCCCAGGCAAACGAGTGGGGCCTTCAGCCCCCAGGATGACCCCCTGCAAGCCTTTGGGGCCCTGCAGCCACCAGGTCAACCTCAGACAAGTGAATGGGGCCTGGCCCAGGTGAGGGGGGTACTCCTTGCAGGCTTAAATCCGGATGCGGGGGGCACTTGATGGAAGCTTAAGGCCCTGATGGTTGTGGGGGTCCTGCGTCTGCACTCCCGGTGGTTCTTTGGGAGTGAAGCCCAAGTGCAGCAGCAAGTCCGGGCTCCAAGACAACCCCAGGCATGCCTAGGGGGATTTTTGGAGCCCAGGTCAAGCCCAGGCAAGCGAATGGGGCCTTGCAGCCACCAGGTGAACCCAAGGCAAGCGAATGGGACCTAGCAGGCACCAAGGCAAACCCAGGTATGCGAATGGGGCCTTGCAGCCAGCAGGTCAACCAAAGGCAAGCGAATGGGGCCTTGCAGCCACCAGGTCAAGCCTGGGAAGGGAATGGGGCCTGGCCCAGGTGGGGGGGGCACTTGTGAGAGCATTAAGCGGGTGTGGAGGGGGCACTTGATGGAGGCTTAAGCCCCTGGCGGTTGTGAGGGTCCTGCGTCCCCACTCCCGGTTGTTTTTAGGGAGTGAAGCCCAGGGCGGCAGCAAGTCCGGTCACCAGGTCAACCCAAGGCATGCCAAGGGGAACTTTTGGAGCCCAGGACAACCCCAGGCAAGCAAATGGAGCCTTGCAGATGCCAGGTCAACACGAGGTAAGTGAATGGGGCTTTTAGCCACCAGGACAACCCCCTGCAAGCCTATGGGGCCCTGCAGCCACCAGGTCAACCCCAGGCAAGCGATTGCAGCCTTGCAGCCACCAGGTCAACCCCAGGCAAACGAGTGGGGCCTTGCAGCCACCAGGACGACCCCCTGCAAGCCTTTGGGGCCCTGCAGCCACCAGGTCAACCTCAGGCAAGTGAATGGGGCCTGGCCCATGTGCGGGGGGCACTCCTTGGAGGCACAACTCCGGATGCGGGGGGCCCTTGATGGAAGCTTAAGGCCCTGGTGGTTGTGGGGGTCCTGCGTCCGCACTCCCGGTGGTTCTTTGGGAGTGAAGCCAAATGGAGGCAGCAATTCCGGGCTCCAGGACAACCCCAGCCATACCTAGGCGGAATGTTAGAGGCCAGGTCAAGCCCACGCAAGCGAATGGGGCCTTGCAGCCACCAGGTCAACCCAAGGCAAGCGAATGGGGCCTTGCAGCCACCAGGTCAAGCCTGGGAAGGGAATGGGGCCTGGCCCAGGTGGAGGGGGCACTTGTTGGAGGCTTAAGCGGGTGTGGGGGGGGCACTTGATGGAGGCTTAAGCCCCTGGCGGTTGTGAGGGTCCTGCGTCCGCACTCCCGGTGGTTTTTAGGGAGTGAAGCCCAGGGCGGCAGCAATTCCGGTCACCAGGTCAACCCAAGGCATGCCTAGGGGAACTTTTGGAGCCCAGGACAACCCCTGGCAAGCAAATGGGGCCTTGCAGACGCCAGGTCAACACGAGGTAAGTGAATGGGGCTTGTAGCCACCAGGACAACCCCCTGCAAGCCTATGGGGCCCTGCAGCCACCAGGTCAACCTCAGGCAAGTGAATGGGGCCTGGCCCAGGTGCGGGGGGCACTCCTTGGAGGCTTAAGTCCGGATGCGGGGGGCACTTGATGGAAGCTTAAGGCCCTGGTGGTTGTGGGGGTCCTACGTCCACACACCCGGTGGTTCTTTGGGAGTGAAGCCCAAGTGCGACAGCAAATCCGGGCTCCAGGACAACCCCAGGCATGCCTAGGGGGATTTTTGGAGCCCAGGTCAACCCCAGGCAAGCGAATGGGGCCTTGCAGCCACCACGTGAACCCAAGGCAAGCGAATGGGACCAAGCAGGCACCAAGGCAAACCAGTGTATGCGAATGGGGCCTTGCAGCCAGCAGGTCAACCCCAGGTAAGTGAATGGGGCCTTGCAGCCACCAGGTCAACCCCCTGCAAGCCTATGGGGCCCTGCAGCCACCTTGTCAACTCCAGGCAAGCGATTGGGGCCTTGCAGCCAGCAGGACGACCCCCTGCAAGCCTTTGGGGCCCTGCAGCCACCAGGTCAACCTCAGGCAAGTGAATGGGGCCTGGCCCAGGTGCGGGGGGCACTCCTTGGAGGCTTAAGTCCGGATGCGGGGGGCACTTGATGGAAGCTTAAGGCCCTGGTGGTTGTGGGGGTCCTGCGTCCGCACTCCCTGTGGTTCTTTGGGAGTGAAGCCAAATGGAGGCAGCATTTCCGGGCTCCAGGACAACCCCAGGCATACCTAGGCGGAATGTTAGAGCCCAGGTCAAGCCCAGGCAAGCGAATGGGGCCTTGCAGCCACCAGGTCAAACCAAGGCAAGCGACTGGGGCCTTGCAGCCACCAGGTCGACCCCCTGCAAGCCTTTGGGGCCCTGCAGCCACCAGGTGAACCTCAGGCAAGTGAATGGGGCCTGGCCTAGGTGCGGGGGGCACTCCTTGGAGGATTGTCCGGATGGGGGGGCACTTGATGGAAGCTTAAGGCCCTGGTGGTTGTGGGGGTTCTGCGTCCGCACTCCCGGTGGTTTTTAGGGAATGAAGCCCAGGGCGGTAGCAAGTCCGGTCACCAGGTCAACCCTAGGCATGCCTAGGGGAACTTTTGGAGCACAGGACAACCCCCTGGAGGCCTATGGGGCCTTGCAGCCACCAGGTCAACCCGAGGCAAGCGATTGGGGCCTTGCAGCCACCAGGTCAACCCCAGGCAAACGAGTGGGGCCTTGCAGCCACCAGGACGACCCCCTGCAAGCCTTTGGGGCCGGGCAGCCACCAGGTCAACCTCAGGCAAGTGAATGGAGCCTGTCCCAGGGGCTGGGGGCACTCCTTGGAGGCTTAAGTCCTGATGCAGGGGGCACTTGATGGAAGCTTAAGGCCCTGGTGGTTGTGGGAGTCCTACGTCCGCACTCCCGGTGGTTCTTTGGGAGTGAAGCCCAAGGGCGGCAGCAATTCCGGGCTCCAGGACAACCCCAGGCATGCCTAGGGGAACTTTTGAAGCCCAGAACAACCCCAGGCAAGCAAATGGGTCCTTGCAGACGCCAGGTCAACACGAGGTAAGTGAATGGGGCCTTGCAGCCACCAGGTCAACCCCCTGCAAGCCTATGGGGACCTGCAGCCACCAGGTCAACCCCAGGCAAACAAGTGGGGCCTTGCAGCCACCAGGACGACCCCCTGCAAGCCTTTGGGGCCCTGCAGCCACCAGGTCAACCTCAGGCAAGTGAATGGGGCCTGGCCCAGGTGCGGGGGGCACTCCTTGCAGGCTTAAGTCCGGATGCGGGGGGCACTTGATGGAAGCTTAAGGCCCTGGTGGTTGTGGGGGTCCTACGTCCGCACTCCCGGTGGTTCTTTGGGAGTGAAGCCCAAGTGCGGCAGCAAGTCCGGGCTCCAGGACAACCCCAGGCATGCCTAGGGGGATTTTTGGAGCCCAGGTCAACCCCAGGCAAGCGAATGGGGCCTTTCAGCCACCAGGTGAACCCAAGGCAAGCGAATGGGACATAGCAGGCACCAAGGCAAACCCAGGTATGCGAATGGGGCCTTGCAGCCAGCAGGTCATCCCCAGGTAAGTGAATGGGGCCTTGCAGCCACCAGGTCAAGCCTGGGAAGGGAAAGGGGCCTGGCCCAGGTTGGCGGGGCACTTGTTGGAGGCTTAAGCCCGTGGGGGGGGGCACTTGATGGAGGCTTAGAGCCCCTGGCGGTTGTGAGGGTCCTGTGTCCGCACTCCCGGTGGCTTTTAGGGAGTGAAGCCCAGGGCGGCAGCAAGTCCGGTCACCAGGTCAACCCAAGGCATGCCTAGGGAAATTTTGGAGCCCAGGACAACCCCAGGCAAGCAAATGGGGCCTTGCAGACGCCAGGTAAACACGAGGTAAGTTAATGGGGCCTTGCAGCCACCAGGTCAACCCCCTGCAAGCCTATGGGGCCCTGCAGCCACCAGGTCAACCCCAGGCAAGTGATTGGGGCCTTGCAGCCACCAGGTCAACCCCAGGCAAACGAGTGGGGCCTTCAGCCCCCAGGACGACCCCCTGCAAGCCTATGGGGCCCTGCAGCCAGCAGGTCAACTCCAGGCAAGCGATTGGGGCCTTGCAACCAGCAGGACGACCCCCTGCAAGCCTTTGGGGCCCTGCAGCCACAAGGTCAACCTCAGGCAAGTGAATGGGGCCTGGCCCATGTGCAGGGGGCACTCCTTGGAGGCTCAACTCCGGATGCGGGGGGCACTTGATGGAAGCTTAAGGCCCTGGTGGTTGTGGGGGTCCTGCGTCCGCACTCCCGGTGGTTTTTTGGGAGTGAAGCCAAATGGAGGCAGCAATTCCGGGCTCCAGGACAACCCCAGCCATACCTAGGCGGAATGTTAGAGCCCAGGTCAAGCCCACGCAAGCGAATGGGGCCTTTCAGCCACCAGGTCAACCCAAGGCAAGCGAATGGGGCCTTGCAGCCACCAGGTCAAGCCTGGGAAGGGAATGGGGCCTGGCCCAGGTGGAGGGGGCACTTGTTGGAGGCTTAAAGCGGGTGTGGGGGGGGCACTTGATGGAGGCTTAAGCCCCTGGTGGTTGTGAGGGTCCTGCGTCCGCACTCCCGGTGGTTTTTAGGGAGTGAAGCCCAGGGCGGCAGCAAGTCCGGTCACCAGGTCAACCCAAGGCATGCCTAGGGGAACTTTTAGAGCCCAGGACAACCCCTGGCAAGCAAATGCGGCCTTGCAGACGCCAGGTCAACACGAGGTAAGTGAATGGGGTTTGTAGCCACCAGGACAACTCCCTGCAAGCCTATGGGGCCCTGCAGCCACCAGGTCAACCCCAGGCAAGCGATTGGGGCCTTGCAGCCACCAGGTCAACCCCAGGCAAACGAGTGGGGCCTTGCAGCCACCAGGACGACCCCCTGCAAGCCTTTGGGGCCCTGCAGCCACCAGGTCAACCTCAGGCAAGTGAATGGGGCCTGGCCCAGGTGCGGGGGGCACTCCTTGGAGGCTCAACTCCGGATGCGGAGGGCACTTGATGGAAGCTTAAGGCCCTGGTGGTTGTGGGGGTCCTACGTCCGCACTCCCGGTGGTTCTTTGGGAGTGAAGCCCAAGTGCGGCAGCAAGTCCGGGCTCCAGGACAACCCCAGGCATGCCTAGGGGGATTTTTGGAGCCCAGGTCAACCCCAGGCAAGCGAATGGGGCCTTTCAGCCACCAGGTGAACCCAAGGCAAGCGAATGGGACCTAGCAGGCACCAAGGCAAACCCAGGTATGCGAATGGGGCCTTGCAGCCAGCAGGTCAACCCCAGGTACGTGAATGGGGCTTTGCAGGCACCAGGTCAAGCCTGGGAAGGGAATGGGGCCTGGCCCAGGTTGGCAGGGCACTTGTTGGAGGCTTAAGCCCGTGGCGGGGGGGCACTTGATGGAGGCTTAGAGCCCCTGGCGGTTGTGAGGGTCCTGTGTCGGCACTCCCGGTGGCTTTTAGGGAGTGAAGCCCAGGGCGGCAGCAAGTCCGGTCACCAGGTCAACCCAAGGCATGCCTAGGGAAATTTTTGGAGCCCAGGACAACCCCAGGCAAGCAAATGGGGCTTGTAGACGCCAGGTAAACACGAGGTAAGTTAATGGGGCCTTGCAGCCACCAGGTCAACCCCCTGCAAGCCTATGGGGCCCTGCAGCCACCAGGTCAACCCCAGGCAAGCGATTGGGGCCTTGCAGCCACCAGGTCAACCCCAGGCAAACGAGTGGGGCCTTCAGCCCCCAGGACGACCCCCTGCAAGCCTTTGGGGCCCTGCAGCCACCAGGTCAACCTCAGGCAAGTGAATGGGGCCTGGCCCAGGTGAGGGGGGTACTCCTTGCAGGCTTAAGTCCGGATGCGGGGGGCACTTGATGGAAGCTTAAGGCCCTGATGGTTGTGGGGGTCCTGCGTCTGCACTCCCGGTGGTTCTTTGGGAGTGAAGCCCAAGTGCAGCAGCAAGTCCGGGCTCCAAGACAACCCCAGGCATGCCTAGGGGGATTTTTGGAGCCCAGGTCAAGCCCAGGCAAGCGAATGGGGCCTTGCAGCCACCAGGTGAACCCAAGGCAAGCGAATGGGACCTAGCAGGCACCAAGGCAAACCCAGGTATGCGAATGGGGCCTTGCAGCCAGCAGGTCAACCAAAGGCAAGCGAATGGGGCCTTGCAGCCACCAGGTCAAGCCTGGGAAGGGAATGGGGCCTGGCCCAGGTGGGGGGGGCACTTGTGAGAGCATTAAGCGGGTGTGGAGGGGGCACTTGATGGAGGCTTAAGCCCCTGGCGGTTGTGAGGGTCCTGCGTCCCCACTCCCGGTTGTTTTTAGGGAGTGAAGCCCAGGGCGGCAGCAAGTCCGGTCACCAGGTCAACCCAAGGCATGCCAAGGGGAACTTTTGGAGCCCAGGACAACCCCAGGCAAGCAAATGGAGCCTTGCAGATGCCAGGTCAACACGAGGTAAGTGAATGGGGCTTTTAGCCACCAGGACAACCCCCTGCAAGCCTATGGGGCCCTGCAGCCACCAGGTCAACCCCAGGCAAGCGATTGCAGCCTTGCAGCCACCAGGTCAACCCCAGGCAAACGAGTGGGGCCTTGCAGCCACCAGGACGACCCCCTGCAAGCCTTTGGGGCCCTGCAGCCACCAGGTCAACCTCAGGCAAGTGAATGGGGCCTGGTCCATGTGCGGGGGGCACTCCTTGGAGGCACAACTCCGGATGCGGGGGGCCCTTGATGGAAGCTTAAGGCCCTGGTGGTTGTGGGGGTCCTGCGTCCGCACTCCCGGTGGTTCTTTGGGAGTGAAGCCAAATGGAGGCAGCAATTCCGGGCTCCAGGACAACCCCAGCCATACCTAGGCGGAATGTTAGAGGCCAGGTCAAGCCCACGCAAGCGAATGGGGCCTTGCAGCCACCAGGTCAACCCAAGGCAAGCGAATGGGGCCTTGCAGCCACCAGGTCAAGCCTGGGAAGGGAATGGGGCCTGGCCCAGGTGGAGGGGGCACTTGTTGGAGGCTTAAGCGGGTGTGGGGGGGGCACTTGATGGAGGCTTAAGCCCCTGGCGGTTGTGAGGGTCCTGCGTCCGCACTCCCGGTGGTTTTTAGGGAGTGAAGCCCAGGGCGGCAGCAATTCCGGTCACCAGGTCAACCCAAGGCATGCCTAGGGGAACTTTTGGAGCCCAGGACAACCCCTGGCAAGCAAATGGGGCCTTGCAGACGCCAGGTCAACACGAGGTAAGTGAATGGGGCTTGTAGCCACCAGGACAACCCCCTGCAAGCCTATGGGGCCCTGCAGCCACCAGGTCAACCTCAGGCAAGTGAATGGGGCCTGGCCCAGGTGCGGGGGGCACTCCTTGGAGGCTTAAGTCCGGATGCGGGGGGCACTTGATGGAAGCTTAAGGCCCTGGTGGTTGTGGGGGTCCTACGTCCACACACCCGGTGGTTCTTTGGGAGTGAAGCCCAAGTGCGGCAGCAAATCCGGGCTCCAGGACAACCCCAGGCATGCCTAGGGGGATTTTTGGAGCCCAGGTCAACCCCAGGCAAGCGAATGGGGCCTTGCAGCCACCACGTGAACCCAAGGCAAGCGAATGGGACCAAGCAGGCACCAAGGCAAACCAGTGTATGCGAATGGGGCCTTGCAGCCAGCAGGTCAACCCCAGGTAAGTGAATGGGGCCTTGCAGCCACCAGGTCAACCCCCTGCAAGCCTATGGGGCCCTGCAGCCACCTTGTCAACTCCAGGCAAGCGATTGGGGCCTTGCAGCCAGCAGGACGACCCCCTGCAAGCCTTTGGGGCCCTGCAGCCACCAGGTCAACCTCAGGCAAGTGAATGGGGCCTGGCCCAGGTGCGGGGGGCACTCCTTGGAGGCTTAAGTCCGGATGCGGGGGGCACTTGATGGAAGCTTAAGGCCCTGGTGGTTGTGGGGGTCCTGCGTCCGCACTCCCTGTGGTTCTTTGGGAGTGAAGCCAAATGGAGGCAGCATTTCCGGGCTCCAGGACAACCCCAGGCATACCTAGGCGGAATGTTAGAGCCCAGGTCAAGCCCAGGCAAGCGAATGGGGCCTTGCAGCCACCAGGTCAAACCAAGGCAAGCGACTGGGGCCTTGCAGCCACCAGGTCGACCCCCTGCAAGCCTTTGGGGCCCTGCAGCCACCAGGTGAACCTCAGGCAAGTGAATGGGGCCTGGCCTAGGTGCGGGGGGCACTCCTTGGAGGATTGTCCGGATGGGGGGGCACTTGATGGAAGCTTAAGGCCCTGGTGGTTGTGGGGGTTCTGCGTCCGCACTCCCGGTGGTTTTTAGGGAATGAAGCCCAGGGCGGTAGCAAGTCCGGTCACCAGGTCAACCCTAGGCATGCCTAGGGGAACTTTTGGAGCACAGGACAACCCCCTGGAGGCCTATGGGGCCTTGCAGCCACCAGGTCAACCCGAGGCAAGCGATTGGGGCCTTGCAGCCACCAGGTCAACCCCAGGCAAACGAGTGGGGCCTTGCAGCCACCAGGACGACCCCCTGCAAGCCTTTGGGGCCGGGCAGCCACCAGGTCAACCTCAGGCAAGTGAATGGAGCCTGTCCCAGGGGCTGGGGGCACTCCTTGGAGGCTTAAGTCCTGATGCAGGGGGCACTTGATGGAAGCTTAAGGCCCTGGTGGTTGTGGGAGTCCTACGTCCGCACTCCCAGTGGTTCTTTGGGAGTGAAGCCCAAGGGCGGCAGCAATTCCGGGCTCCAGGACAACCCCAGGCATGCCTAGGGGAACTTTTGAAGCCCAGAACAACCCCAGGCAAGCAAATGGGTCCTTGCAGACGCCAGGTCAACACGAGGTAAGTGAATGGGGCCTTGCAGCCACCAGGTCAACCCCCTGCAAGCCTATGGGGACCTGCAGCCACCAGGTCAACCCCAGGCAAACAAGTGGGGCCTTGCAGCCACCAGGACGACCCCCTGCAAGCCTTTGGGGCCCTGCAGCCACCAGGTCAACCTCAGGCAAGTGAATGGGGCCTGGCCCAGGTGCGGGGGGCACTCCTTGCAGGCTTAAGTCCGGATGCGGGGGGCACTTGATGGAAGCTTAAGGCCCTGGTGGTTGTGGGGGTCCTACGTCCGCACTCCCGGTGGTTCTTTGGGAGTGAAGCCCAAGTGCGGCAGCAAGTCCGGGCTCCAGGACAACCCCAGGCATGCCTAGGGGGATTTTTGGAGCCCAGGTCAACCCCAGGCAAGCGAATGGGGCCTTTCAGCCACCAGGTGAACCCAAGGCAAGCGAATGGGACATAGCAGGCACCAAGGCAAACCCAGGTATGCGAATGGGGCCTTGCAGCCAGCAGGTCATCCCCAGGTAAGTGAATGGGGCCTTGCAGCCACCAGGTCAAGCCTGGGAAGGGAAAGGGGCCTGGCCCAGGTTGGCGGGGCACTTGTTGGAGGCTTAAGCCCGTGGGGGGGGGCACTTGATGGAGGCTTAGAGCCCCTGGCGGTTGTGAGGGTCCTGTGTCCGCACTCCCGGTGGCTTTTAGGGAGTGAAGCCCAGGGCGGCAGCAAGTCCGGTCACCAGGTCAACCCAAGGCATGCCTAGGGAAATTTTGGAGCCCAGGACAACCCCAGGCAAGCAAATGGGGCCTTGCAGACGCCAGGTAAACACGAGGTAAGTTAATGGGGCCTTGCAGCCACCAGGTCAACCCCCTGCAAGCCTATGGGGCCCTGCAGCCACCAGGTCAACCCCAGGCAAGTGATTGGGGCCTTGCAGCCACCAGGTCAACCCCAGGCAAACGAGTGGGGCCTTCAGCCCCCAGGACGACCCCCTGCAAGCCTATGGGGCCCTGCAGCCAGCAGGTCAACTCCAGGCAAGCGATTGGGGCCTTGCAACCAGCAGGACGACCCCCTGCAAGCCTTTGGGGCCCTGCAGCCACAAGGTCAACCTCAGGCAAGTGAATGGGGCCTGGCCCATGTGCAGGGGGCACTCCTTGGAGGCTCAACTCCGGATGCGGGGGGCACTTGATGGAAGCTTAAGGCCCTGGTGGTTGTGGGGGTCCTGCGTCCGCACTCCCGGTGGTTTTTTGGGAGTGAAGCCAAATGGAGGCAGCAATTCCGGGCTCCAGGACAACCCCAGCCATACCTAGGCGGAATGTTAGAGCCCAGGTCAAGCCCACGCAAGCGAATGGGGCCTTTCAGCCACCAGGTCAACCCAAGGCAAGCGAATGGGGCCTTGCAGCCACCAGGTCAAGCCTGGGAAGGGAATGGGGCCTGGCCCAGGTGGAGGGGGCACTTGTTGGAGGCTTAAAGCGGGTGTGGGGGGGGCACTTGATGGAGGCTTAAGCCCCTGGTGGTTGTGAGGGTCCTGCGTCCGCACTCCCGGTGGTTTTTAGGGAGTGAAGCCCAGGGCGGCAGCAAGTCCGGTCACCAGGTCAACCCAAGGCATGCCTAGGGGAACTTTTAGAGCCCAGGACAACCCCTGGCAAGCAAATGCGGCCTTGCAGACGCCAGGTCAACACGAGGT
This sequence comes from Crocodylus siamensis, assembly GCF_052110815.1. Lineage (NCBI taxonomy): Eukaryota > Metazoa > Chordata > Crocodylia > Crocodylidae > Crocodylus > Crocodylus siamensis. The sequence goes on from NW_028324589.1 coordinate 30,090, forward strand.
AAGTGAATGGGGTTTGTAGCCACCAGGACAACTCCCTGCAAGCCTATGGGGCCCTGCAGCCACCAGGTCAACCCCAGGCAAGCGATTGGGGCCTTGCAGCCACCAGGTCAACCCCAGGCAAACGAGTGGGGCCTTGCAGCCACCAGGACGACCCCCTGCAAGCCTTTGGGGCCCTGCAGCCACCAGGTCAACCTCAGGCAAGTGAATGGGGCCTGGCCCAGGTGCGGGGGGCACTCCTTGGAGGCTCAACTCCGGATGCGGGGGGCACTTGATGGAAGCTTAAGGCCCTGGTGGTTGTGGGGGTCCTACGTCCGCACTCCCGGTGGTTCTTTGGGAGTGAAGCCCAAGTGCGGCAGCAAGTCCGGGCTCCAGGACAACCCCAGGCATGCCTAGGGGGATTTTTGGAGCCCAGGTCAACCCCAGGCAAGCGAATGGGGCCTTTCAGCCACCAGGTGAACCCAAGGCAAGCGAATGGGACCTAGCAGGCACCAAGGCAAACCCAGGTATGCGAATGGGGCCTTGCAGCCAGCAGGTCAACCCCAGGTACGTGAATGGGGCTTTGCAGGCACCAGGTCAAGCCTGGGAAGGGAATGGGGCCTGGCCCAGGTTGGCAGGGCACTTGTTGGAGGCTTAAGCCCGTGGCGGGGGGGCACTTGATGGAGGCTTAGAGCCCCTGGCGGTTGTGAGGGTCCTGTGTCGGCACTCCCGGTGGCTTTTAGGGAGTGAAGCCCAGGGCGGCAGCAAGTCCGGTCACCAGGTCAACCCAAGGCATGCCTAGGGAAATTTTTGGAGCCCAGGACAACCCCAGGCAAGCAAATGGGGCTTGTAGACGCCAGGTAAACACGAGGTAAGTTAATGGGGCCTTGCAGCCACCAGGTCAACCCCCTGCAAGCCTATGGGGCCCTGCAGCCACCAGGTCAACCCCAGGCAAGCGATTGGGGCCTTGCAGCCACCAGGTCAACCCCAGGCAAACGAGTGGGGCCTTCAGCCCCCAGGACGACCCCCTGCAAGCCTTTGGGGCCCTGCAGCCACCAGGTCAACCTCAGGCAAGTGAATGGGGCCTGGCCCAGGTGAGGGGGGTACTCCTTGCAGGCTTAAGTCCGGATGCGGGGGGCACTTGATGGAAGCTTAAGGCCCTGATGGTTGTGGGGGTCCTGCGTCTGCACTCCCGGTGGTTCTTTGGGAGTGAAGCCCAAGTGCAGCAGCAAGTCCGGGCTCCAAGACAACCCCAGGCATGCCTAGGGGGATTTTTGGAGCCCAGGTCAAGCCCAGGCAAGCGAATGGGGCCTTGCAGCCACCAGGTCAACCCAAGGCAAGCGAATGGGACCTAGCAGGCACCAAGGCAAACCCAGGTATGCGAATGGGGCCTTGCAGCCACCAGGTCAACCAAAGGCAAGCGAATGGGGCCTTGCAGCCACCAGGTCAAGCCTGGGAAGGGAATGGGGCCTGGCCCGGGGGGGGGGGGCACTTGTGGGAGCATTAAGCGGGTGTGGGGGGGGGCACTTGATGGAGGCTTAAGCCCCTGGCGGTTGTGAGGGTCCTGCGTCCGCACTCCCGGTTGTTTTTAGGGAGTGAAGCCCAGGGCGGCAGCAAGTCCGGTCACCAGGTCAACCCAAGGCATGCCAAGGGGAACTTTTGGAGCCCAGGACAACCCCAGGCAAGCAAATGGAGCCTTGCAGATGCCAGGTCAACACGAGGTAAGTGAATGGGGCTTTTAGCCACCAGGACAACCCCCTGCAAGCCTATGGGGCCCTGCAGCCACCAGGTCAACCCCAGGCAAGCGATTGCAGCCTTGCAGCCACCAGGTCAACCCCAGGCAAACGAGTGGGGCCTTGCAGCCACCAGGACGACCCCCTGCAAGCCTTTGGGGCCCTGCAGCCACCAGGTCAACCTCAGGCAAGTGAATGGGGCCTGGCCCATGTGCGGGGGGCACTCCTTGGAGGCACAACTCCGGATGCGGGGGGCCCTTGATGGAAGCTTAAGGCCCTGGTGGTTGTGGGGGTCCTGCGTCCGCACTCCCGGTGGTTCTTTGGGAGTGAAGCCAAATGGAGGCAGCAATTCCGGGCTCCAGGACAACCCCAGCCATACCTAGGCGGAATGTTAGAGGCCAGGTCAAGCCCACGCAAGCGAATGGGGCCTTGCAGCCACCAGGTCAACCCAAGGCAAGCGAATGGGGCCTTGCAGCCACCAGGTCAAGCCTGGGAAGGGAATGGGGCCTGGCCCAGGTGGAGGGGGCACTTGTTGGAGGCTTAAGCGGGTGTGGGGGGGGCACTTGATGGAGGCTTAAGCCCCTGGCGGTTGTGAGGGTCCTGCGTCCGCACTCCCGGTGGTTTTTAGGGAGTGAAGCCCAGGGCGGCAGCAATTCCGGTCACCAGGTCAACCCAAGGCATGCCTAGGGGAACTTTTGGAGCCCAGGACAACCCCTGGCAAGCAAATGGGGCCTTGCAGACGCCAGGTCAACACGAGGTAAGTGAATGGGGCTTGTAGCCACCAGGACAACCCCCTGCAAGCCTATGGGGCCCTGCAGCCACCAGGTCAACCTCAGGCAAGTGAATGGGGCCTGGCCCAGGTGCGGGGGGCACTCCTTGGAGGCTTAAGTCCGGATGCAGGGGGCACTTGATGGAAGCTTAAGGCCCTGGTGGTTGTGGGGGTCCTACGTCCGCACACCCGGTGGTTCTTTGGGAGTGAAGCCCAAGTGCCGCAGCAAATCCGGGCTCCAGGACAACCCCAGGCATGCCTAGGGGGATTTTTGGAGCCCAGGTCAACCCCAGGCAAGCGAATGGGGCCTTGCAGCCACCACGTGAACCCAAGGCAAGCGAATGGGACCTAGCAGGCACCAAGGCAAACCAGTGTATGCGAATGGGGCCTTGCAGCCAGCAGGTCAACCCCAGGTAAGTGAATGGGGCCTTGCAGCCACCAGGTCAACCCCCTGCAAGCCTATGGGGCCCTGCAGCCACCTTGTCAACTCCAGGCAAGCGATTGGGGCCTTGCAGCCAGCAGGACGACCCCCTGCAAGCCTTTGGGGCCCTGCAGCCACCAGGTCAACCTCAGGCAAGTGAATGGGGCCTGGCCCAGGTGCGGGAGGCACTCCTTGGAGGCTTAAGTCCGGATGCGGGGGGCACTTGATGGAAGCTTAAGGCCCTGGTGGTTGTGGGGGTCCTGCGTCCGCACTCCCTGTGGTTCTTTGGGAGTGAAGCCAAATGGAGGCAGCATTTCCGGGCTCCAGGACAACCCCAGGCATACCTAGGCGGAATGTTAGAGCCCAGGTCAAGCCCAGGCAAGCGAATGGGGCCTTGCAGCCACCAGGTCAAACCAAGGCAAGCGAATGGGGCCTTGCAGCCACCAGGTCAAGCCTGGGAAGGGAATGGGGCCTGGCCCAGGTGGGGGGGGCACTTGTTGGAGTCTTAAGCCCGTGGCGGGGGGCACGTGATGGAGGCTTAAGCCCCTGGCGGTTGTGAGGGTCCTGCGTCCGCACTCCCGGTGGTTTTTAGGGAGTGAAGCCCAGGGCGGCAGCAAGTCCGGTGACCATGTCAACCCAAGGCATGCCTAGGGGAACTTTTGGAGCCGAGGACAACCCCAGGCAAGTGACTGGGGCCTTGCAGCCACCAGGTCAAACCCGGGCAAGCGAGTGGTGCCTTGCAGCCACCAGGTCGACCCCCTGCAAGCCTTTGGGGCCCTGCAGCCACCAGGTCAACCCCAGGCAAGCGATTGGGGCCTTGCAGCCACCAGGTCAACCTCAGGCAAACGAGTGGGGCCTAGCAGGCACCAAGGCAAACCCAGGTATGCGAATGGGGCCTTGCAGTCAGCAGGTTAACCCCAAGTAAGCGAATGGGGCCTTTCAGCCACCAGGTGAAGCCTGGGAAGGGAATGGGGCCTGGCCCAGGTGGGGGGGGCACTTGTTGGAGGCTTAAGCCTGTGGGGGGGGGCACTTGATGGAGGCTTAAGCCCCTGACGGTTGTGAGGGTCCTGCGTCCGCACTCCCGGTGGCTTTTAAGGAGTGAAGCCCAGGACGGCAGCAAGTCCGGTCACCAGGTCAACACAAGGCATGCCTAGGGGTATTTTTGGAGCCCAGGACAACCCCAGGCAAGCAAATGGGGCCTTGCAGACGCCAGGTCAACACGAGGTAAGTGAATGGGGCCTTGCAGCCACCAGGTCAACCCCCTGCAAGCCTATGGGGCCCTGCAGCCACCAGATCAACCCCAGGCAAGCGATTGGGGCCTTGCAGCCACCAGGACGACCCCCTGCAAGCCTTTGGGGCCCTGCAGCCACCAGGTCAACCTCTGGCAAGTGAATGGGGCCTGGCCTAGGTGCGGGGGGCACTCCTTGGAGTCTTAAGTCCGGATGGGTGGGGCACTTGATGGAAGCTTAAGGCCCTGGTGGTTGTGGGGGTCCTGCGTCCGCACTCCCGGTGGTTCTTTGGGAGTGAAGCCAAATGGAGGCAGCAATTCCGGGCTCCAGGACAACCCCAGGCATACCTAGGCGGAATTTTAGAGCTCAGGTCAGGCCCAGGCAAGCGAATGGGGCCTTGCAGCCACCAGGTAAACCCAAGGTAAGCGAATGGGGCCTTGCAGCCACAAGGTCAAGCCTGGGAAGGGAATGGGGCCTGGCCCAGGTGGGGGGGGCACTTGTTGGAGTCTTAAGCCCGTGGGGGGGGCACTTGATGGAGGCTTAAGCCCCTGGCGGTTGTGGGGTCCTGCGTCCGCACTCCCGGTGGGTTTTAGGGAGTGAAGCCCAGGGCGGCAGCAAGTCCGCTCACCAGGTCAACCCAAGGCATGCCTAGGGCAACTTTTGGAGCCCAGGACAACCCCAGGCAAGCGACTGGGGCCTTGCAGCCACCAGGTCAAACCCGGGCAAGCGAGTGGTGCCTTGCAGCCACCAGGTCGACCCCCTGCAAGCCTTTGGGGCCCTGCAGCCCCCAGGTCAACCTCAGGCAAGGGAATGGGGCCTGGCCTAGGTGCGGGGGGCACTCCTTGGAGGCTTAAGTCCAGATGGGGGGGGCACTTGATGGAAGCTTAAGGCCCTGGTGTTTGTGGGGGTCCTGCGTCCGCACTCCCGGTGGTTCTTTGGGAGTGAAGCCAAATGGAGGCAGCAATTCCGGGCTCCAGGAGAACCCCAGGCATACCTAGGCGGAATTTTCGAGCCCAGGTCAAGCCCAGGCAAGCGAATGGGGCCTTGCAGCCACCAGGTAAACCCCAGGCAAGCGATTGGGGCCTTGCAGCCACCAGGTCAACCCCAGGCAAAGGAGTGGGGCCTTGCAGCCACCAGGACGACCCCCTGCAAGCCTTTGGGGCCCTGCAGCCACCAGGTCAACCTCAGGCAAGTGAATGGGGCCTGGCCTAGGTGCGGGGGGCACTCCTTGGAGGCTTAAGTCCGGATGGGGGGGGCACTTGATGGAAGCTTAAGGCCCTGGTGGTTGTGGGGGTCCTGCGTCCGCACTCCCTGTGGTTCTTTGGGAGTGAAGCCAAATGGAGGCAGCAATTCCGGGCTCCAGGACAACCCCAGGCATACCTAGGCAGAATTTTAGAGCCCAGGTCAAGCCCAGGCAAGCGAATGGGGCCTTGCAGCCACCAGGTAAACCCTAGGCAAGCGAAAGGGGCCTTGCAGCCACAAGGTCAAGGCTGGGAAGGGAATGGGGCCTGGCCCAGGTGGGGGGGGGCACTTGTTGGAGGCTTAAGCCCGTGCGGGGGGGCACTTGATGGAGGCTTAAGCCCCTGACAGTTGTGAGGGTCCTGCGTCCGCACTCCCGGTGGCTTTTAGGGAGTGAAGCCCAGGGCGGCAGCAAGTCCGGTCACCAGGTCAACCCAAGGCATGCCTAGGGGTATTTTTGGAGCCCAGGACAACCCCAGGCAAGCAAATGGGGCCTTGCAGACGCCAGGTCAACCCCCTGCAAGCCTATGGGGCCCTGCAGCCACCAGATCAACCCCAGGCAAGCGATTGGGGCCTTGCAGCCACCAGGTCAACCTCAGACAAACGAGTGGGGCCTAGCAGGCACCAAGGCAAACCCAGGTATGCGAATGGGGCCTTGCAGTCAGCAGGTTAACCCCAGGTAAGCGAATGGGGCCTTTGAGCCACCAGGTGAAGCCTGGGAAGGGAATGGGGCCTGGCCCAGGTGGGGGGGGCACTTGTTGGAGGCTTAAGCCTGTGGCGGGGGGCACTTGATGGAGGCTTAAGCCCCTGACGGTTGTGAGCGTCCTGCGTCCGCACTCCCGGTGGCTTTTAAGGAGTGAAGCCCAGGGCGGCAGCAAGTCCGGTCACCAGGTCAACACAAGGCATGCCTAGGGGTATTTTTGGAGCCCAGGACAACCCCAGGCAAGCAAATGCGGCCTTGCAGACACCAGGTCAACACGAGGTAAGTGAATGGGGCCTTGCAGCCACCAGGTCAACCCCTGCAAGCCTATGGGGCCCTGCAGCCACCAGGTCAACCCCAGGCAAGCGATTGGGGCCTTGCAGCCACCAGGACGACCCCCTGCAAGCCTTTGGGGCCCTGCAGCCACCAGGTCAACCTCAGGCAAGTGAATGGGGTCTGGCCTAGGTGCGGGGGGCACTCCTTGGAGGCTTAAGTCCGGATGGGTGGGGCACTTGATGGAAGCTTAAGGCCCTGGTGGTTGTGGGGGTCCTGCGTCCGCACTCCCGGTGGTTCTTTGGGAGTGAAGCCAAATGGAGGCAGCAATTCCGGGCTCCAGGACAACCCCAGGCATACCTAGGCAGAATTTTAGAGCCCAGGTCAAGCCCAGGCAAGCGAATGGGGCCTTGCAGCCACCAGGTAAACCCTAGGCAAGCGAAAGGGGCCTTGCAACCACAAGGTCAAGCCTGGGAAGGGAATGGGGCCTGGCCCAGGTGGGGGGGGCACTTGTTGGAGGCTTAAGCCTGTGGCGGGGGGCACTTGATGGAGGCTTAAGCCCCTGACGGTTGTGAGCGTCCTGCGTCCGCACTCCCGGTGGCTTTTAAGGAGTGAAGCCCAGGGCGGCAGCAAGTCCGGTCACCAGGTCAACACAAGGCATGCCTAGGGGTATTTTTGGAGCCCAGGACAACCCCAGGCAAGCAAATGCGGCCTTGCAGACACCAGGTCAACACGAGGTAAGTGAATGGGGCCTTGCAGCCACCAGGTCAACCCCCTGCAAGCCTATGGGGCCCTGCAGCCACCAGGTCAACCCCAGGCAAGCGATTGGGGCCTTGCAGCCACCAGGACGACCCCCTGCAAGCCTTTGGGGCCCTGCAGCCACCAGGTCAACCTCAGGCAAGTGAATGGGGTCTGGCCTAGGTGCGGGGGGCACTCCTTGGAGGCTTAAGTCCGGATGGGTGGGGCACTTGATGGAAGCTTAAGGCCCTGGTGGTTGTGGGGGTCCTGCGTCCGCACTCCCGGTGGTTCTTTGGGAGTGAAGCCAAATGGAGGCAGCAATTCCGGGCTCCAGGACAACCCCAGGCATACCTAGGCAGAATTTTAGAGCCCAGGTCAAGCCCAGGCAAGCGAATGGGGCCTTGCAGCCACCAGGTAAACCCTAGGCAAGCGAAAGGGGCCTTGGAACCACAAGGTCAAGCCTGGGAAGGGAATGGGGCCTGGCCCAGGTGGGGGGGGCACTTGTTGGAGGCTTAAGCCTGTGGCGGGGGGCACTTGATGGAGGCTTAAGCCCCTGACGGTTGTGAGCGTCCTGCGTCCGCACTCCCGGTGGCTTTTAAGGAGTGAAGCCCAGGGCGGCAGCAAGTCCGGTCACCAGGTCAACACAAGGCATGCCTAGGGGTATTTTTGGAGCCCAGGACAACCCCAGGCAAGCAAATGCGGCCTTGCAGACACCAGGTCAACACGAGGTAAGTGAATGGGGCCTTGCAGCCACCAGGTCAACCCCCTGCAAGCCTATGGGGCCCTGCAGCCACCAGGTCAACCCGAGGCAAGCGATTGGGGCCTTGCAGGACCAGGACGACCCCCTGCAAGCCTTTGGGGCCCTGCAGCCACCAGGTCAACCTCAGGCAAGTGAATGGGGCCTGGCCTAGGTGCGGGGGGCACTCCTTGGAGGCTTAAGTCCGGATGGGTGGGGCACTTGATGGAAGCTTAAGGCCCTGGTGGTTGTGGGGGTCCTGCGTCCGCACTCCCGGTGGTTCTTTGGGAGTGAAGCCAAATGGAGGCAGCAATTCCGGGCTCCAGGACAACCCCAGGCATACCTAGGCGGAATTTTAGAGCTCAGGTCAGGCCCAGGCAAGCGAATGGGGCCTTGCAGCCACCAGGTAAACCCAAGGTAAGCGAATGGGGCCTTGCAGCCACAAGGTCAAGCCTGGGAAGGGAATGGGGCCTGGCCCAGGTGGGGGGGGCACTTGTTGGAGGCTTAAGCCCGTGGGGGGGCACGTGATGGAGGCTTAAGCCCCTGACAGTTGTGAGGGTCCTGCGTCCGCACTCCCGGTGGCTTTTAGGGAGTGAAGCCCAGGGCGGCAGCAAGTCCGGTCACCAGGTCAACCCAAGGCATGCCTAGGGGTATTTTTGGAGCCCAGGACAACCCCAGGCAAGCAAATGGGGCCTTGCAGACGCCAGGTCAACACGAGGTAAGTGAATGGGGCCTTGCAGCCACCAGGTTAACCCCCTGCAAGCCTATGGGGCCCTGCAGCCACCAGGTCAACCCCAGGCAAGCGATTGGGGCCTTGCAGCCACCAGGACGACCCCCTGCAAGCCTTTGGGGCCCTGCAGCCACCAGGTCAACCTCAGGCAAGTGAATGGGGCCTGGCCTAGGTGCGGGGGGCACTCCTTGGAGGCTTAAGTCCGGATGGGTGGGGCACTTGATGGAAGCTTAAGGCCCTGGTGGTTGTGGGGGTCCTGCGTCCGCACTCCCGGTGGTTCTTTGGGAGTGAAGCCAAATGGAGGCAGCAATTCCGGGCTCCAGGACAACCCCAGGCATACCTAGGCAGAATTTTAGAGCTCAGGTCAGGCCCAGGCAAGCGAATGGGGCCTTGCAGCCACCAGGTAAACCCAAGGTAAGCGAATGGGGCCTTGCAGCCACAAGGTCAAGCCTGGGAAGGGAATGGGGCCTGGCCCAGGTGGGGGGGGCACTTGTTGGAGTCTTAAGCCCGTGGGGGGGGCACTTGATGGAGGCTTAAGCCCCTGGCTGTTGTGGGGTCCTGCGTCCGCACTCCCGGTGGGTTTTAGGGAGTGAAGCCCAGGGTGGCAGCAAGTCCGCTCACCAGGTCAACCCAAGGCATGCCTAGGGCAACTTTTGGAGCCCAGGACAACCCCAGGCAAGCAAATGGGGCCTTGCAGACGCCAGGTCAACACGAGGTAAGTGAATGGGGCCTTGCAGCCACCAGGTCAACCCCCTGCAAGCCTATGGGGCCCTGCATCCACCAGGTCAACCCCAGGCAAGCGATTGGGGCCTTGCAGCCACCAGGTCAACCTCAGGCAAACGAGTGGGGCCTAGCAGGCACCAAGGCAAACCCAGGTATGCGAATGGGGCCTTGCAGCCAGCAGGTCAACCCCAGGTAAGCGAATGGGGCCTTTCAGCCACCAGGTGAAGCCTGGGAAGGGAATGGGGCCTGGCCCAGGTGGGGGGGGCACCTGTTGGAAGCTTAAGCCTGTGCGGGGGGGCACTTGATGGAGGCTTAAGCCCCTGACGGTTGTGAGGGTCCTGCGTCCGCACTCCCGGTGGCTTTTAGGGAGTGAAGCCCAGGGCGGCAGCAAGTCCGGTCACCAGGTCAACCCAAGGCATGCCTAGGGGTATTTTTGGAGCCCAGGACAACCCCAGGCAAGCAAATGGGGCCTTGCAGACGCCAGGTCAACCCCCTGCAAGCCTATGGGGCCCTGCAGCCACCAGGTCAACCCCAGGCAAGCGATTGGGGCCTTGCAGCCACCAGGTCAACCTCAGGCAAACGAGTGGGGCCTAGCAGGCACCAAGGCAAACCCAGGTATGCGAATGGGGCCTTGCAGTCAGCAGGTTAACCCCAGGTAAGCGAATGGGGCCTTTGAGCCACCAGGTGAAGCCTGGGAAGGGAATGGGGCCTGGCCCAGGTGGGGGGGGCACTTGTTGGAGGCTTAAGCCTGTGGCGGGGGGCACTTGATGGAGGCTTAAGCCCCTGACGGTTGTGAGCGTCCTGCGTCTGCACTCCCGGTGGCTTTTAAGGAGTGAAGCCCAGGGCGGCAGCAAGTCCGGTCACCAGGTCAACACAAGGCATGCCTAGGGGTATTTTTGGAGCCCAGGACAACCCCAGGCAAGCAAATGCGGCCTTGCAGACACCAGGTCAACACGAGGTAAGTGAATGGGGCCTTGCAGCCACCAGGTCAACCCCCTGCAAGCCTATGGGGCCCTGCAGCCACCAGGTCAACCCCAGGCAAGCGATTGGGGCCTTGCAGCCACCAGGACGACCCCCTGCAAGCCTTTGGGGCCCTGCAGCCACCAGGTCAACCTCAGGCAAGTGAATGGGGTCTGGCCTAGGTGCGGGGGGCACTCCTTGGAGGCTTAAGTCCGGATGGGTGGGGCACTTGATGGAAGCTTAAGGCCCTGGTGGTTGTGGGGGTCCTGCGTCCGCACTCCCGGTGGTTCTTTGGGAGTGAAGCCAAATGGAGGCAGCAATTCCGGGCTCCAGGACAACCCCAGGCATACCTAGGCAGAATTTTAGAGCCCAGGTCAAGCCCAGGCAAGCGAATGGGGCCTTGCAGCCACCAGGTAAACCCTAGGCAAGCGAAAGGGGCCTTGCAACCACAAGGTCAAGCCTGGGAAGGGAATGGGGCCTGGCCCAGGTGGGGGGGGGCACTTGTTGGAGGCTTAAGCCTGTGGCGGGGGGCACTTGATGGAGGCTTAAGCCCCTGACGGTTGTGAGCGTCCTGCGTCCGCACTCCCGGTGGCTTTTAAGGAGTGAAGCCCAGGGCGGCAGCAAGTCCGGTCACCAGGTCAACACAAGGCATGCCTAGGGGTATTTTTGGAGCCCAGGACAACCCCAGGCAAGCAAATGCGGCCTTGCAGACACCAGGTCAACACGAGGTAAGTGAATGGGGCCTTGCAGCCACCAGGTCAACCCCCTGCAAGCCTATGGGGCCCTGCAGCCACCAGGTCAACCCCAGGCAAGCGATTGGGGCCTTGCAGCCACCAGGACGACCCCCTGCAAGCCTTTGGGGCCCTGCAGCCACCAGGTCAACCTCAGGCAAGTGAATGGGGTCTGGCCTAGGTGCGGGGGGCACTCCTTGGAGGCTTAAGTCCGGATGGGTGGGGCACTTGATGGAAGCTTAAGGCCCTGGTGGTTGTGGGGGTCCTGCGTCCGCACTCCCGGTGGTTCTTTGGGAGTGAAGCCAAATGGAGGCAGCAATTCCGGGCTCCAGGACAACCCCAGGCATACCTAGGCAGAATTTTAGAGCCCAGGTCAAGCCCAGGCAAGCGAATGGGGCCTTGCAGCCACCAGGTAAACCCTAGGCAAGCGAAAGGGGCCTTGCAACCACAAGGTCAAGCCTGGGAAGGGAATGGGGCCTGGCCCAGGTGGGGGGGGCACTTGTTGGAGGCTTAAGCCTGTGGCGGGGGGCACTTGATGAAGGCTTAAGCCCCTGACGGTTGTGAGCGTCCTGCGTCCGCACTCCCGGTGGCTTTTAAGGAGTGAAGCCCAGGGCGGCAGCAAGTCCGGTCACCAGGTCAACACAAGGCATGCCTAGGGGTATTTTTGGAGCCCAGGACAACCCCAGGCAAGCAAATGCGGCCTTGCAGACACCAGGTCAACACGAGGTAAGTGAATGGGGCCTTGCAGCCACCAGGTCAGCCCCCTGCAAGCCTATGGGGCCCTGCAGCCACCAGGTCAACCCCAGGCAAGCGATTGGGGCCTTGCAGCCACCAGGACGACCCCCTGCAAGCCTTTGGGGCCCTGCAGCCACCACGTCAACCTCAGGCAAGTGAATGGGGCCTGGCCTAGGTGCGGGGGGCACTCCTTGGAGGCTTAAGTCCGGATGGGTGGGGCACTTGATGGAAGCTTAAGGCCCTGGTGGTTGTGGGGGTCCTGCGTCCGCACTCCCGGTGGTTCTTTGGGAGTGAAGCCAAATGGAGGCAGCAATTCCGGGCTCCAGGACAACCCCAGGCATACCTAGGCAGAATTTTAGAGCCCAGGTCAAGCCCAGGCAAGCGAATGGGGCCTTGCAGCCACCAGGTAAACCCTAGGCAAGCGAAAGGGGCCTTGCAACCACAAGGTCAAGCCTGGGAAGGGAATGGGGCCTGGCCCAGGTGGGGGGGGCACTTGTTGGAGTCTTAAGCCCGTGGGGGGGGCACTTGATGGAGGCTTAAGCCCCTGGCGGTTGTGGGGTCCTGCGTCCGCACTCCCGGTGGGTTTTAGGGAGTGAAGCCCAGGGCGGCAGCAAGTCCGGTCACCAGGTCAACCCAAGGCATGCCTAGGGCAACTTTTGGAGCCCAGGACAACCCCAGGCAAGCGACTGGGGCCTTGCAGCCACCAGGTCAAACCCGGGCAAGCGAGTGGTGCCTTGCAGCCACCAGGTCGACCCCCTGCAAGCCTTTGGGGCCCTGCAGCCCCCAGGTCAACCTCAGGCAAGGGAATGGGGCCTGGCCTAGGTGCGGGGGGCACTCCTTGGAGGCCTAAGTCCAGATGGGGGGGGCACTTGATGGAAGCTTAAGGCCCTGGTGTTTGTGGGGGTCCTGCGTCCGCACTCCCGGTGGTTCTTTGGGAGTGAAGCCAAATGGAGGCAGCAATTCCGGGCTCCAGGAGAACCCCAGGCATACCTAGGCGGAATTTTCGAGCCCAGGTCAAGCCCAGGCAAGCGAATGGGGCCTTGCAGCAACCAGGTAAACCCCAGGCAAGCGATTGGGGCCTTGCAGCCACCAGGTCAACCCCAGACAAGGAGTGGGGCCTTGCAGCCACGAGGACGACCCAAGGCAAGCGAATGGGACCTAGCAGGCACCAAGGCAAACCCAGGTATGCGAATGGGGCCCTGCAGCCAGCAGGTCAAACCCAGGTAAGCGAATGGGGCCTTGCAGCCACCAGGTGAAGCCTGGGAAGGGAATGGGGCCTGGCCCAGGTGCGGGGGGCACTTGTTGGAGGCTTAAGCCCGTGGGGGGGGGCACTTGATGGAGGCTTAAGCCCCTGACGGGTGTGATGGTCCTGAGTCCGCACTCCCGGTGGCTTTTAGGGAGTGAAGCCCAGGGCGGCAGCAATTCCGGTCACCAGGTCAACCCAAGGCATGCCTAGGGGTATTTTTGGAGCCCAGGACAACCCCAGGCAAGCAAATGGGGCCTTGCAGATGCCACGTCAACACGAGGTAAGTGAATGGGGCCTTGCAGCCACCAGGGCAACCCCCTGCAAGCCTATGGGGCCCTGCAGCCACCAGGTCAACCCCAGGCAAGCGATTGGGGACTTGCAGCCACCAGGACGACCCCCTGCAAGCCTTTGGGGCCCTGCAGCCACCAGGTCAACCTCAGGCAAGTGAATGGGGCCTGGCCCAGGTGCGGGGGGCACTCCTTGGAGGCTCAACTCCGGATGCGGGGGGCACTTGATGGAAGCTTAAGGCCCTGATGGTTGTGGGGGTCCTACGTCCGCACTCCCGGTGGTTCTTTGGGAGTGAAGCCGAAGTGCGGCAGCAAGTCCAAGCTCCAGGACAACCCCAGGCATGCCTAGGGGGATTTTTGGAGCCCAGGTCAAGCCCAGGCAAGCGAATGGGGCCTTGCAGCCACCAGGTCAACCCAAGGCAAGCGAATGGGACCTAGCAGGCACCAAGGCAAACCCAGGTATGCGAATGGGGCCTTGCAGCCAGCAGGTCAACCCCAGGTAAGCGAATGGGGCCTTGCAGCCACCAGGTGAAGCCTGGGAAGGGAATGGGGCCTGGCCCAGGTGGGGGGGGCACTTGTTGGAGGCTTCAGCCCGTGCGGGGGGGCACTTGATGGAGGCTTAAGCCCCTGACGGTTGTGAGGGTCCTCCGTCCGCGCTCCCGGTGGCTTTTAAGGAGTGAAGCCCAGGGCGGCAGCAAGTCCGCTCACCAGGTCAACCCAAGGCATGCCTAGGGGTATTTTTGGAGCCCAGGACAACCCCAGGCAAGCAAATGGGGCCTTGCAGACGCCAGGTCAACCCCCTGCAAGCCTATGGGGCCCTGCAGCCACCAGGTCAACCCCAGGCAAGCGATTGGGGCCTTGCAGCCACCAGGTCAACCTCAGGCAAACGAGTGGGGCCTAGCAGGCACCAAGGCAAAACCAGGTATGCGAATGGGGCCTTGCAGTCAGCAGGTTAACCCCAGGTAAGCGAATGGGGCCTTTGAGCCACCAGGTGAAGCCTGGGAAGGGAATGGGGCCTGGCCCAGGTGGGGGGGGCACTTGTTGGAGGCTTAAGCCTGTGGCGGGGGGCACTTGATGGAGGCTTAAGCCCCTGACGGTTGTGAGCGTCCTGCGTCCGCACTCCCGGTGGCTTTTAAGGAGTGAAGCCCAGGGCGGCAGCAAGTCCGGTCACCAGGTCAACACAAGGCATGCCTAGGGGTATTTTTGGAGCCCAGGACAACCCCAGGCAAGCAAATGCGGCCTTGCAGACACCAGGTCAACACGAGGTAAGTGAATGGGGCCTTGCAGCCACCAGGTCAACCCCCTGCAAGCCTATGGGGCCCTGCAGCCACCAGGTCAACCCCAGGCAAGCGATTGGGGCCTTGCAGCCACCAGGACGACCCCCTGCAAGCCTTTGGGGCCCTGCAGCCACCAGGTCAACCTCAGGCAAGTGAATGGGGTCTGGCCTAGGTGCGGGGGGCACTCCTTGGAGGCTTAAGTCCGGATGGGTGGGGCACTTGATGGAAGCTTAAGGCCCTGGTGGTTGTGGGGGTCCTGCGTCCGCACTCCCGGTGGTTCTTTGGGAGTGAAGCCAAATGGAGGCAGCAATTCCGGGCTCCAGGACAACCCCAGGCATACCTAGGCAGAATTTTAGAGCCCAGGTCAAGCCCAGGCAAGCGAATGGGGCCTTGCAGCCACCAGGTAAACCCTAGGCAAGCGAAAGGGGCCTTGCAACCACAAGGTCAAGCCTGGGAAGGGAATGGGGCCTGGCCCAGGTGGGGGGGGCACTTGTTGGAGGCTTAAGCCTGTGGCGGGGGGCACTTGATGGAGGCTTAAGCCCCTGACGGTTGTGAGCGTCCTGCGTCCGCACTCCCGGTGGCTTTTAAGGAGTGAAGCCCAGGGCGGCAGCAAGTCCGGTCACCAGGTCAACACAAGGCATGCCTAGGGGTATTTTTGGAGCCCAGGACAACCCCAGGCAAGCAAATGCGGCCTTGCAGACACCAGGTCAACACGAGGTAAGTGAATGGGGCCTTGCAGCCACCAGGTCAACCCCCTGCAAGCCTATGGGGCCCTGCAGCCACCAGGTCAACCCCAGGCAAGCGATTGGGGCCTTGCAGCCACCAGGACGACCCCCTGCAAGCCTTTGGGGCCCTGCAGCCACCAGGTCAACCTCAGGCAAGTGAATGGGGTCTGGCCTAGGTGCGGGGGGCACTCCTTGGAGGCTTAAGTCCGGATGGGTGGGGCACTTGATGGAAGCTTAAGGCCCTGGTGGTTGTGGGGGTCCTGCGTCCGCACTCCCGGTGGTTCTTTGGGAGTGAAGCCAAATGGAGGCAGCAATTCCGGGCTCCAGGACAACCCCAGGCATACCTAGGCAGAATTTTAGAGCCCAGGTCAAGCCCAGGCAAGCGAATGGGGCCTTGCAGCCACCAGGTAAACCCTAGGCAAGCGAAAGGGGCCTTGCAACCACAAGGTCAAGCCTGGGAAGGGAATGGGGCCTGGCCCAGGTGGGGGGGGCACTTGTTGGAGGCTTAAGCCTGTGGCGGGGGGCACTTGATGAAGGCTTAAGCCCCTGACGGTTGTGAGCGTCCTGCGTCCGCACTCCCGGTGGCTTTTAAGGAGTGAAGCCCAGGGCGGCAGCAAGTCCGGTCACCAGGTCAACACAAGGCATGCCTAGGGGTATTTTTGGAGCCCAGGACAACCCCAGGCAAGCAAATGCGGCCTTGCAGACACCAGGTCAACACGAGGTAAGTGAATGGGGCCTTGCAGCCACCAGGTCAACCCCCTGCAAGCCTATGGGGCCCTGCAGCCACCAGGTCAACCCGAGGCAAGCGATTGGGGCCTTGCAGCCACCAGGACGACCCCCTGCAAGCCTTTGGGGCCCTGCAGCCACCACGTCAACCTCAGGCAAGTGAATGGGGCCTGGCCTAGGTGCGGGGGGCACTCCTTGGAGGCTTAAGTCCGGATGGGTGGGGCACTTGATGGAAGCTTAAGGCCCTGGTGGTTGTGGGGGTCCTGCGTCCGCACTCCCGGTGGTTCTTTGGGAGTGAAGCCAAACGGAGGCAGCAATTCCGGGCTCCAGGACAACCCCAGGCATACCTAGGCGGAATTTTAGAGCTCAGGTCAGGCCCAGGCAAGCGAATGGGGCCTTGCAGCCACCAGGTAAACCCAAGGTAAGCGAATGGGGCCTTGCAGCCACAAGGTCAAGCCTGGGAAGGGAATGGGGCCTGGCCCAGGTGGGGGGGGCACTTGTTGGAGTCTTAAGCCCGTGGGGGGGGCACTTGATGGAGGCTTAAGCCCCTGGCGGTTGTGGGGTCCTGCGTCCGCACTCCCGGTGGGTTTTAGGGAGTGAAGCCCAGGGCGGCAGCAAGTCCGGTCACCAGGTCAACCCAAGGCATGCCTAGGGCAACTTTTGGAGCCCAGGACAACCCCAGGCAAGCGACTGGGGCCTTGCAGCCACCAGGTCAAACCCGGGCAAGCGAGTAGTGCCTTGCAGCCACCAGGTCGACCCCCTGCAAGCCTTTGGGGCCCTGCAGCCACCAGGTCAACCTCAGGCAAGGGAATGGGGCCTGGCCTAGGTGCGGGGGGCACTCCTTGGAGGCCTAAGTCCAGATGGGGGGGGCACTTGATGGAAGCTTAAGGCCCTGGTGTTTGTGGGGGTCCTGCGTCCGCACTCCCGGTGGTTCTTTGGGAGTGAAGCCAAATGGAGGCAGCAATTCCGGGCTCCAGGAGAACCCCAGGCATACCTAGGCGGAATTTTCGAGCCCAGGTCAAGCCCAGGCAAGCGAATGGGGCCTTGCAGCAACCAGGTAAACCCCAGGCAAGCGATTGGGGCCTTGCAGCCACCAGGTCAACCCCAGACAAGGAGTGGGGCCTTGCAGCCACGAGGACGACCCAAGGCAAGCGAATGGGACCTAGCAGGCACCAAGGCAAACCCAGGTATGCGAATGGGGCCCTGCAGCCAGCAGGTCAAACCCAGGTAAGCGAATGGGGCCTTGCAGCCACCAGGTGAAGCCTGGGAAGGGAATGGGGCCTGGCCCAGGTGCGGGGGGCACTTGTTGGAGGCTTAAGCCCGTGGGGGGGGGCACTTGATGGAGGCTTAAGCCCCTGACGGGTGTGATGGTCCTGCGTCCGCACTCCCGGTGGCTTTTAGGGAGTGAAGCCCAGGGCGGCAGCAATTCCGGTCACCAGGTCAACCCAAGGCATGCCTAGGGGTATTTTTGGAGCCCAGGACAACCCCAGGCAAGCAAATGGGGCCTTGCAGATGCCACGTCAACACGAGGTAAGTGAATGGGGCCTTGCAGCCACCAGGGCAACCCCCTGCAAGCCTATGGGGCCCTGCAGCCACCAGGTCAACCCCAGGCAAGCGATTGGGGACTTGCAGCCACCAGGACGACCCCCTGCAAGCCTTTGGGGCCCTGCAGCCACCAGGTCAACCTCAGGCAAGTGAATGGGGCCTGGCCCAGGTGCGGGGGGCACTCCTTGGAGGCTCAACTCCGGATGCGGGGGGCACTTGATGGAAGCTTAAGGCCCTGATGGTTGTGGGGGTCCTACGTCCGCACTCCCGGTGGTTCTTTGGGAGTGAAGCCGAAGTGCGGCAGCAAGTCCAAGCTCCAGGACAACCCCAGGCATGCCTAGGGGGATTTTTGGAGCCCAGGTCAAGCCCAGGCAAGCGAATGGGGTCTTGCAGCCACCAGGTCAACCCAAGGCAAGCGAATGGGACCTAGCAGGCACCAAGGCAAACCCAGGTATGCGAATGGGGCCTTGCAGCCAGCAGGTCAACCCCAGGTAAGCGAATGGGGCCTTGCAGCCACCAGGTGAAGCCTGGGAAGGGAATGGGGCCTGGCCCAGGTGGGGGGGGCACTTGTTGGAGGCTTCAGCCCGTGCGGGGGGGCACTTGATGGAGGCTTAAGCCCCTGACGGTTGTGAGGGTCCTCCGTCCGCACTCCCGGTGGCTTTTAAGGAGTGAAGCCCAGGGCGGCAGCAAGTCCGCTCACCAGGTCAACCCAAGGCATGCCTAGGGGTATTTTTGGAGCCCAGGACAACCCCAGGCAAGCAAATGGGGCCTTGCAGACGCCAGGTCAACACGAGGTAAGTGAATGGGGCCTTGCAGCCACCAGGTCAACCCCCTGCAAGCCTATGGGGCCCTGCAGCCACCAGGTCTACCCCAGGGAAGCGACTGGGGCCTTGCAGCCACCAGGACGACCCCCTGCAAGCCTTTGGGGCCCTGAAGCCACCAGGTCTACCTCAGGCAAGTGAATGGGGCCTTGCCTAGGTGCAGGGGGCACTCCTTGGAGGCTTAAGTCTGGATGCGGGGGGCACTTGATGGAAGCTTAAGGCCCTGGTGGTTGTGGGGGTCCTGCGTCCGCACTCCCGGTGGTTCTTTGGGAGTGAAGCCAAATGGAGGCAGCAAGTCCGGTCACCAGGTCAACCCAAGGCATGCCTAGGGGAACTTTTGGAGCCCAGGACAACCCCAGGCAAGCGAATGGGGCCTTGCAGCCACCAGGTCAAACCAAGGCAAGCGAATGGGGCCCTGCAGCCACAAGGTCCAGCCTGGGAAGGGAATGGGGCCTGGCCCAGGGGGTGGGGGCACTTGTTGGAGGCTTAAGCGGGTGTGGGGGGGCACTGGATGGAGGCTTAAGCCTCTGGCGGTTGTGAGGGTCCTGCGTCCGCACTCCCAGTGGTTTTTAGGGAGTGAAGCCCAGGGCGGCAGCAAGTCCGGTCACCAGGTCAACCCAAGGCATGCCTAGGGGAACTTTTGGAGCCCAGGACAACCCCAGGCAAGCAAATGGGGCCTTGCAGACGCCAGGTAAACACGAGGTAAGTGAATGGGGCCTTGTAGTCACCACGAAAACCCCCTGCAGGCCTATGGGGCCTTGCAGCCACCAGGTCAACCCCAGGCAAGCGATTGGGGCCCTGCAGCCACCAGGTCAACCTCAGGCAAGTGAATGGGGCCTGGCCTAGGTGCGGGGGGCACTCCTTGGAGGCTTAAGTCCGGATGGGGGGGGCACTTGATGGAAGCTTAAGGCCCTGGTGGTTGTGGGGGTCCTGCGTCCGCACTCCCGGTGGTTCTTTGGGAGTGAAGCCAAATGGAGGAAGCAATTCCGGGCTCCAAGACAACCCCCGGCATACCTAGGTGGAATTTTATAGCGCAGGTCAAGCCCAGGCAAGCGAATGGGGCCTTGCAGCCACCAGGTAAACCCAAGGCAAGTGGATGGGGCCTTCCAGCCACCAGGTCAAGCCTGGGAAGGGAATGGGGCTGGCCCAGGTTGGGGGGGCACTTGTTGGAGGCTTAAGTCGTTGTGGGGGGGCACTGGATGGAGGCTTAAGCCCCTGGCGGTTGTGAGGGTCCTGCGTTCCCACTCCCGGTGGTTTTTAGGGAGTGAAGCCCAGGGCGGCAGCAATTCCGGTCACCAGGTCAACCCAAGGCATGCCTAGGGGAACTTTTGGAGACCAGGACAACCCCAGGCAAGCAAATGGGGCCTTGCAGATGCCAGGTAAACACGAGGTAAGTGAATGGGGCCTTGTAGCCACCAGGACAACCCCCTGCAAGCCTATGGGGCCCTGCAGCCACCAGGTCAACCCCAGTCAAGCTATTGGGGCCTTGCAGCCACCAGGTCAACCCCCTGCAAGCCTATTGGGCCCTGCAGCCACCAGGTCAACCCCAGGAAAGCGATTGGGGCCTTGCAGCCACCAGGACGACCCCCTGCAAGCCTTTGGGGCCCTGCAGCCACCAGTTCAAACTCAGGCAAGTGAATGGGGCCTTGCCCAGGTGCAGGGGGCACTCCTAGGAGGCTCTAAGTCCGGATGGGGGGGGCACTTGATGGAAGCTTAAGGCCCTGGTGGTTGTGGGGGTCCTGCGTCCGTACTCCCGGTGGTTCTTTGGGAGTGAAGCCAAGTGGAGGCAGCAATTCCGGGCTCCAGGACAACCCCAAGCATACCTAGGCGGAATTTTAGAGCCCAGGTCAAGCCCAGGCAAGCGAATGGGGCCTTGCAGCCACCAGGTCAACCCAAGTCAAGAGAATGGGGCCTTGCAGCCACCAGGTCAAGCCTGGGAAGGGAATGGGGACTGGGCCAGGTGGGGGGGGCACTTGTTGGAGGCTTAAGCCCGTGGCGGGGGCACGTGATGGAGGCTTAAGCCCCTGGCGGTTGTGAGGGTCCTGCGTTCACACTCCCGGTGGTTTTTAGGGTGTGAAGCCCAGGGCGGCAGCAAGTCCGCTCACCAGGTCAACCCAAGGCATGCCTAGGGGATCTTTTGGAGCCCAGGACAACCCCAGGCAAGCGACTGGCGCCTTGCAGCCACCAGGTCAAACCCGGGCAAGCGAGTGGGACCTTGCAGCCACCAGGTCGACCCCCTGCAAGCCTTTGGGGCCCTGCAGCCACCAGGTCAACCTCAGGCAAGTGAATGGGGCCTGGCCCAGGTGCAGGGGGCACTCCTAGGAGGCTTAAGTCCGGATGGGGGGGGCACTTGATGGAAGCTTAAGGCCCTGGTGGTTGTGGGGGTCCTGCGTCCGCACTCCCGGTGGTCCTTTGGCAGTGAAGCCAAATGGAGGCAACAATTCCGGGCTCCAGGAGAAGCCCAGGCATACCTAGGCGGAATTGTAGAGCCAAGGTCAAGCCCAGGCAAGCGAATGGGGCCTTGCAGCCACCAGGTAAACCCCAGGCAAGCGATTGGGGCCTTGCAGCCACCAGGTCAAACCCAGGCAAACGAGTGGGGTCTTACAGCCACCAGGACGACCCCCTGCAAGCCTTTGTGGCCCTGCAGCCACCAGGTCAACCTCAGGCAAGTGAATGGGGCGTGGCCCAGGTGCGGGGGGCACTCCTTGGAGGCTCAACTCCGGATGCGGGGGGCACTTGATGGAAGCTTAAGGCCCTGATGGTTGTGGGGGTCCTACGTCCTCACTACCGGTGGTTCTTTGGGAGTGAAGCCCAGGTGCGGCAGCAAGTCCAAGCTCCAGGACAACCCCAGGCAGGCCTAGGGGGATTTTTGGAGCCCAGGTCAAGCCCAGGCAAGCGAATGGGGCCTTGCAGCCACCAGGTCAACCCAAGGCAAGCGAATGGGACCTAGCAGGCACCAAGGCAAAACCAGGTATGCGAATGGGG
Source organism: Crocodylus siamensis (assembly GCF_052110815.1). Classification (NCBI taxonomy): domain Eukaryota; kingdom Metazoa; phylum Chordata; order Crocodylia; family Crocodylidae; genus Crocodylus; species Crocodylus siamensis. The sequence continues at coordinate 51,395 of NW_028324589.1, forward strand.
CCTTGCAGCCAACAGGTCAACCCCAGGTAAGCGAATGCGGCCTTGCAGCCACCAGGTGAAGCCTGGGAAGGGAATGGGGCCTGGCCCAGGTGCGGGGGGCACTTGTTGGAGGCTTAAGCCCGTGGCGGGGGGTACTTGATGGAGGCTTAAGCCCCTGGCGGTTGTGAGGGTCCTGCGTCCGCACTCCCGGTGGTTTTTAGGGAGTGAAGCCCAGGGCGGCAGCAAGTCCGGTCACCAGGTCAACCCAAGGCATGCCTAGGGGAACTTTTGGAGCCCAGGACAACCCCAGGCAAGCGACTGGCGCCTTGCAGCCACCAGGTCAAACCCGGACAAGCGAGTGGGGCCTTGCAGCCACCAGGACGACCCCCTGCAAGCCTTTGGGGCCCTGCAGCCACCAGGTCAACCTCAGGCAAGTGAGTGGGGCCTGGCCTAGGTGCGGGGGGCACTCCTTGGAGGCTTAAGTCCGGATGGCGGGGGCACTTGATGGAAGCTTAAGGACCTGGTGGTTGTGGGGGTCCTGCGTCCGCACTCCCGGTGGTTCTTTGGGAGTGAAGCCAAATGGAGGCAGCAATTCCGGGCTCCAGGACAACCCCAGGCATACCTAGGCGGAATTTTAGAGCCCAGGTCAAGCCCAGGCAAGCGAATGGGGCCTTGCAGCCACCCGGTAAACCCAAGGCAAGCGAATGGGGCCTTGCAGCCACAAGGTCAAGCCTGGGAAGGGAATGGGGCCTGGCCCAGGTGGGGGGGGCACTTGTTGGAGGCTTAAGCGGGTGTGGGGGGGGCACCTGATGGAGGCTTAAGCCGCTGGCGGTTGTTGGGTCCTGCGTCTGCACTTCTGGTGGTTTTTAGGGAGTGAAGCTCAGGGCGGAAGCAAGTCCGGTCACCAGGTCAACCCAAGGCATGCCTAGGGGAACTTTTGGAGCCCAGGACAACCCCAGGCAAGCAAATGGGGCCTTGCAGACGCCAGGTCAAACCCGGGCAAGCGAGTGGTGCCTTGCAGCCACCAGGACGACCCCCTGCAAGCCTTTGGGGCCCTGCAGCCACCAGGTCAACCTCAGGCAAGTGAATGGGGCCTGGCCCAGGTGCGGGGGGCACTCCTTGGAGGCTTACGTCCGGATGCGGGGGGCACTTGAGGGAAGCTTAAGGCCCTGGTGGTTGTCGGGGGTCCTGCGTCCGCACTCCCGGTGGTTCTTTGGGAGTGAAGCCAAATGGAGGCAGCAATTCCGGGCTCCAGGACAACCCCAGGCATAGCTAGGCGGAATTTTAGAGCCCAGGTCAAGCCCAGGCAAGCGAATGGGGCCTTGCAGCCACCAGGTAAACCCAAGGCAAGCGAATGGGGCCTTGCAGCCACCAGGTCAACCCCAGGCAAAGGAGTGGGGCCTTGCAGCCACCAGGTCAACCCCAGGCAAACGAGTGGGGCCTTGCAGCCACCAGGTAAACCCCAGGCAAGCAAATGGGGCCTTGCAGACGCCAGGTCAACACGAGGTAAGTGAATGGGGCCTTGTATCCACCAGGACAAAACCCTGCAAGCCTATGGGGCCCTGCAGCCACCAGATCAACCCCAGGCAAGCGATTGGGCCTTGCAGCCACCAGGTCAACCCCAGGCAAACGAGTGGGGCCTTGCAGCCACCAGGACAACCCCCTGCAAGCCTTTGGGGCCCTGCAGCCACCAGGTCAACCTCAGGCAAGTGAATGGGGCCTGGCCCAGGTGCGGGGGGCACTCCTTGGAGGCTCAACTCCGGATGCAGGGGGCACTTGTTGGAAGCTTAAGGCCCTGGTGGTTGTGGGGGTCCTACGTCCGCACTCCCGGTGGTTCTTTGGGAGTGAAGCCCAAGTGCGGCAGCAAGTCCGGGCTCCAGGACAACCCCAGGCATGCCTAGGGGGATTTTTGGAGCCCAGGTCAAGCCCAGGCAAGCGAATGGGGCCTTGCAGCCACCAGGTCAACCCAAGGCAAGCGAATGGGACCTAGCAGGCACCAAGGCAAACCCAGGTATGCGAATGGGGCCTTGGAGACAACAGGTCAACCCAAGGTAAGCGAATGCGGCCTTGCAGCCACCAGGTGAAGCCTGGGAAGGGAATGGGGCCTGGCCCAGGTGGGGGGGGCACTTGTTGGAGGCTTAAGCCCGTGGGGGGGGCACGTGATGGAGGCTTAAGCCCCTGGTGGTTGTGAGGGTCCTGCGTCCGCACTTCCGGTGGTTTTTAGGGAGTGAAGCCCAGGGCGGCAGCAAGTCCGGTCACCAGGTCAACCCAAGGCATGCCTAGGGGAACTTTTGGAGCCCAGGACACCCCAGGCAAGCGACTGGCGCCTTGCAGCCACCAGGTCAAACCCGGGCAAGCGAGTGGTGCCTTGCAGCCACCAGGTCGACCCCCTGCAAGCCTTTGGGGCCCTGCAGCCACCAGGTCAACCTCAGGCAAGTGAATGGGGCCTGGCCTACGTGCGGGGGGCACTCCTTGGAGGCTTAAGTCCGGATGCGGGGGGCACTTGATGGAAGCTTAAGGCCCTGGTGGTTGTGGGGGTCCTGCGTCCGCACTCCCGGTGGTTGTTTGGTAGTGAAGCCAAATGGAGGGAGCAATTCTGAGCTCCAGGACAACCCCAGGAAAGCGAATGGGGCCTTGCAGCCACCAGGACGACCCCCTGCAAGCCTTTGGGGCCCTGCAGCCACCAGGTCAACCTCAGGCAAGTGAATGGGGCCTGGCCCAGGTGCGGGGGGCACTCCTTGGAGGCTCAACTCCGGATGCGGGGGGCACTTGATGGAAGCTTAAGGCCCTGGTGGTTGTGGGGGTCCTACGTCCGCACTCCCGGTGGTTCTTTGGGAGTGAAGCCCAAGTGCGGCAGCAAGTCCAAGCTCTAGGACAACCCCAGGCATGCCTAGGGGGATTTTTGGAGCCCAGGTCAAGCCCAGGCAAGCGAATGGGGCCTTGCAGCCACCAGGTCAACCCAAGGCAAGCGAATGGGACCCAGCAGGCACCCAGGCAAACACAGGTATGCGAATGGGGCCTTGAAGCCAACAGGTCAACCACAGGTAAGCGAATGCGGCCTTGCAGCCACCAGGTCAAGCCTGGGAAGGGAATGGGGCCTGGCCCAGTTGCGGGGGGCATTTGTTGGAGGCTTAAACGGGTGTGGGGGGGGCACGTGATGGAGGCTTAAGCCCCTGGCGGTTGTGGGGTCCTGCGTCCGTACTCCCGGTGGTTTTTAGGGAGTGAAGCCCAGGGCGGCAGCAAGTCCGGTCACCAGGTCAACCCAAGGCATGCCTAGGGGAACTTTTGGAGCCCAGGACAACCCCAGGGAAGCAAATGCGGCCTTGCAGATGCCAGGTCAACACGGGGTAAGTGAATGGGGCCTTGTAGCCACCAGGACAACCCCCTGCAAGCCTATGGGGCCCTGCGGCCCCCAGGTCAACCCCAGGCAAGCGATTGGTGCCTTGCAGCCACCAGGTCAACGCCAGGCAAACGAGTGGGGCCTTGCAGCCACCAGGACAACCCCCTGCAAGCCTTTGGGGCCCTGCAGCCACCAGGTCAACCTCAGGCAAGTGAATGGGGCCTGGCCCAGGTGCGGGGGGCACTCCTTGGAGGCTCAACCCCGGATGCAGGGGGCACTTGATGGAAGCTTAAGGCCCTGGTGGTTGTGGGGGTCCTACGTCCGCACTCCCGGTGGTTCTCTGGGAGTGAAGCCCAAGTGCGGCAGCAAGTCCGGGCTCCAGGACAACCCCAGGCATGCCTAGGGGGATTTTTGGAGCCCAGGTCAAGCCCAGGCAAGCGAATGGGGCCTTGCAGCCACCAGGTCAACCCAAGGCAAGCGAATGGGACCTAGCAGGCACCAAGGCAAACCCAGGTATGCGAATGGGGCCTTGGAGACAACAGGTCAACCCAAGGTAAGCGAATGCGGCCTTGCAGCCACCAGGTGAAGCCTGGGAAGGGAATGGGGCCTGGCCCAGGTCGGGGGGGCACTTGTTGGAGGCTTAAGCCCGTGGGGGGGGCACGTGATGGAGGCTTAAGCCCCTGGTGGTTGTGAGGGTTCTGCGTCCGCACTCCCGGTGGTTTTTAGGGAGTGAAGCCCAGGGCGGCACAAGTCCGGTCACCAGGTCAACCCAAGGCATGCCTAGGGGAACTTTTGGAGCCCAGGACAACCCCAGGCAAGCGACTGGGGCCTTGCAGCCACCAGTTCAAACCCGGGCAAGCGAGTGGTGCCTTGCAGCCACCAGGTCGACCCCCTGCAAGCCTTTGGGGCCCTGCAGCCACCAGGTCAACCTCAGGCAAGTGAATGGGGCCTGGCCTACGTGCGGGGGGCACTCCTTGGAGGCTTAAGTCCGGATGCGGGGGGCACTTGATGGAAGCTTAAGGCCCTGGTGGTTGTGGGGGTCCTGCGTCTGCACTCCCGGTGGTTGTTTGGGAGTGAAGCCAAATGGAGGGAGCAATTCCGGGCTCCAAAACAACCCCAGGAAAGCGAATGGGGCCTTGCAGCCACCAGGTCAACCCAAGGCAAGCGAGTGGGACCTAGCAGGCACCAAGGCAAACCCAGGTATGCGAATGGGGCCTTGGAGCCAACAGGTCAACCCCAGGTAAGCGAATGCGGCCTTGCAGCCACCCGGTCAAGCCTGGGAAGGGAATGGGGCCTGGCCCAGGTGGGGGGGGCCCTTCTTGGAGGCTTAAGCCCATGGGTGGGGGCACGTGATGGAGGCTTAAGCCCCTCGCGGTGTGAGGGTCCTGCATCCGCACTCCCGGTGGTTTTTAGGGAGTGAAGCCCAGGGCGGCAGCAAGTCCGGTCACCAGGTCAACCCAAGGCATGCCTAGGGGAACTTTTGGAGCCCAGGACAACCCCAGGCAAGCGACTGGGGCCTTGCAGCCACCAGGTCAAACCCGGGCAAGCGAGTGGTGCTTGCAGCCACCAGGTCGACCCCCTGCAAGCCTTTGGGGCCCTGCAGCCACCAGGTCAACCTCAGGCAAGTGAATGGGGCCTGGCCTAGGTGCGGGGGGCACTCCTTGGAGGCTTAAGTCTAGATGCGGGGGGCACTTGATGGAAGCTTAAGGCCCTGGTGGTTGTGGGGGTCCTGCGTCCGCACTCCCGGTGGTTCTTTGGGAGTGAAGCCCAATGGAGGCAGCAATTCCGGGCTCCAGGACAACCCCAGGCATACCTAGGCGGAATTTTAGAGCCCAGGTCAAGCCCAGGCAAGCGAATGGGGCCTTGCAGCCACCAGGTCAACCCAAGGCAAGCGAATGGGGCCTTGCAGCCACAAGGTCAAGCCTGGGAAGGGAATGGGGCCTGGCCCAGGTGTGGGGGGCATTTGTTGGAGGCTTAAGCGGGTGTGGGGGGGGCACTTGATGGAGGCTTAAGCCCCTGGCGGTTGTGAGGGTCCTGCGTCCGCACTCCCGGTGGTTTTTAGGGAGTGAAGCCCAGGGCGGCAGCAAGTCCGGTCACCAGGTCAACCCAAGGCATGCCTAGGGGAACTTCTGGAGCCCAGGACAACCCCAGGCAAGCAAATGGGGCCTTGCAGACGCCAGGTCAACACGAGGTAAGTGAATGGGGCCTTGTAGCCACCAGGACAACCCCCTGGAAGCCTATGGGGCCCTGGAGCCACCAGGTCAACCCCAGGCAAGCGATTGGGCCTTGCAGCCACCAGGTCAACTTCAGGCAAACGAGTGGGGCCTTGCAGCCACCAGGACGACCCCCTGCAAGCCTTTGGGGCCCTGCAGCCACCAGGTCAACCTCAGGCAAGTGAATGGGGCCTGGCCCAGGTGCGGGGGGCACTCCTTGGAGGCTCAGCTCCAGATGCAGTGGGCACTTGATGGAAGCTTAAGGCCCTGGTGGTTGTGGGGGTCCTACGTCCGCACTCCCGGTGGTTCTTTGGGAGTGAAGCCCAAGTGCGGCAGCAAGTCCGGGCTCCAGGACAACCCCAGGCATGCCTAGGGGGATTTTTGGAGCCCAGGTCAAGCCCAGGCAAGCGAATGGGGTCTTGCAGCCACCAGGTCAACCCAAGGCAAGCGAATGGGACCTAGCAGGCACCAAGGCAAACCCAGGTATGCGAATGGGGCCTTGGAGCCAACAGGTCAACACAAGGTAAGCGAATGCGGCCTTGCAGCCACCAGGTCAAGCCTGGGAAGGGAATGGGGCCTGGCCCAGGTGCGGGGGGCACTTGTTGGAGGCTTAAGCCCGTGGGGGGGGGCACGTGATGGAGGCTGAAGCCCCTGGCGGTTGTGAGGGTCCTGCATCCGCACTCCCGGTGGTTTTTAGGGAGTGAAGCCCAGGGCGGCAGCAAGTCCGGTCACCAGGTCAACCCAAGGCATGCCTAGGGGAACTTTTGGAGCCCAGGACAACCCCAGGCAAGCGACTGGGGCCTTGCAGCCACCAGGTCAACCCCGGGCAAGCGAGTGGTGCCTTGCAGCCACCAGGTCGACCCCCTGCAAGCCTTTGGGGCCCTGCAGCCACCAGGTCAACCTCAGGCAAGCGAATGGGGCCTGGCCTAGGTGCGGGGGGCACTCCTTGGAGGCTTAAGTCCGGATGCGGGGGGCACCTGATGGAAGCTTAAGGCCCTGGTGGTTGTGGGGGTCCTGCGTCCGCACTCCCGGTGGTTCTTTGGGAGTGAAGCCCAAGTGCGGCAGGAAGTCCAAGCTCCACGACAACCCCAGGCATTCCTAGGGGGATTTTTGGAGCCCAGGTCAAGCCCAGGCAAGCGAATGGGGCCTTGTAGCCACCAGGTCAACCCAAGGCAAGCGAATGGGAACTAGCAGGCACCAAGGCAAACCCAGGTATGCGAATGGGGCCTTGCAGCCAACAGGTCAACCCCAGGTAAGCGAATGCAGCCTTGCAGCCACCAGGTCAAGCCTGGGAAGGGAATGGGGCCTGGCCCAGGTGCGGGGGGCACTTGTTGGAGGCTTAAGCGGGTGTGGGGGGGGCACTTGATGGAGGCTTAAGCCCCTGGCGGTTGTGGGGTCCTGCGTCCGCACTCCCGGTGGTTTTTAGGGAGTGAAGCCCAGGGCGACAGCAAGTCCGGTCACCAGGTCAACCCAAGGCATGCCTAGGGGAACTTCTGGAGCCCAGGACAACCCCTGGCAAGCAAATGGGGCCTTGCAGATGCCAGGTCAACACGAGGTAAGTGAATGGGGCCTTGTAGCCACCAGGACAACCCCCTGCAAGCCTATGGGGCCCTGCAGCCACCAGGTCAACCCCAGGCAAGCGATTGGGCCTTGCAGCCACCAGGTCAACCTCTGGCAAACGAGTGGGGCCTTGCAGCCACCAGGACGACCCCCTGCAAGCCTTTGGGGCCCTGCAGCCACCAGGTCAAACTCAGGCAAGTGAATGGGGCCTGGCCCAGGTGCGGGGGGCACTCCTTGGAGGCTCAGCTCCAGATGCAGTGGGCACTTCATGGAAGCTTAAGGCCCTGGTGGTTGTGGGGGTCCTACGTCCGCACTCCCGGTGGTTCTTTGGGAGTGAAGCCCAAGTGCGGCAGCAAGTCCGGGCTCCAGGACAACCCCAGGCATGCCTAGGGGGATTTTTGGAGCCCAGGTCAAGCCCAGGCAAGCGAATGGGAGCTAGCAGGCACCAAGGCAAACCCAGGTATGCGAATGGGGCCTTGGAGCCAACAGGTCAACCCAAGGTAAGCGAATGCGGCCTTGCAGCCACCAGGTCAAGCCTGGGAAGGGAAGGGGCCTGGCCCAGGTGCGGGGGGCACTTGTTGGAGGCTTAAGCCCATGCGGGGGGGCACGTGATGGAGGCTGAAGCCCCTGGCGGTTGTGAGGGTCCTGCATCCGCACTCCCAGTGGTTTTTAGGGAGTGAAGCCCAGGGCGGCAGCAAGTCCGGTCACCAGGTCAACCCAAGGCATGCCTAGGGGAACTTTTGGAGCCCAGGACAACCCCAGGCAAGCGACTGGGGCCTTGCAGCCACCAGGTCAAACCCGGGCAAGCGAGTGGTGCCTTGCAGCCACCAGGTCGACCCCCTGCAAGCCTTTGGGGCCCTGCAGCCACCAGGTCAACCTCAGGCAAGTGAATGGGGCCTGGCCTAGGTGCGGGGGGCACTCCTTGGGGGCTTAAGTCCGGATGCGGGGGGCACCTGATGGAAGCTTAAGGCCCTGGTGGTTGTGGGGGTCCTGCGTCCGCACTCCCGGTGGTTCTTTGGGAGTGAAAGCCAAATGGAGGCAGCAAGTCCAAGCTCCACGACAACCCCAGGCATGCCTAGGGGGATTTTTGGAGCCCAGGTCAAGCCCAGGGAAGCGAATGGGGCCTTGCAGCCACCAGGTCAACCCAAGGCAAGCGAATGGGACCTAGCAGGCACCAAGGCAAACCCAGGTATGCGAATGGGGCCTTGGAGCCAACAGGTCAACCCCAGGTAAGCGAATGCGGCCTTGCAGCCACCAGATCAAGCCTGGGAAGGGAATGGGGCCTGGCCCAGGTGGGGGGGGCACTTGTTGGAGGCTTAAGCGGGTGTGGGGGGGGCACTTGATGGAGGCTTAAGCCCCTGGCGGTTGTGGGGTCCTGCGTCCGCACTCCCGGTGGTTTTTAGGGAGTGAAGCCCAGGGCGGCAGCAAGTCCGGTCACCAGGTCAACCCAAGGCATGCCTAGGGGACCTTCTGGAGCCCAGGACAACCCCAGGCAAGCAAATGGGGCCTTGCAGACGCCAGGTCAACACGAGGTAAGTGAATGGGGCCTTGTAGCCACCAGGACAAAACCCTGCAAGCCTATGGGGCCCTGCAGCCACCAGGTCAACCCCAGGCAAGCGATTCGGCCTTGCAGCCACCAGGTCAACCCCAGGCAAACGAGTGGGGCCTTGCAGCCACCAGGACGACCCTCTGCAAGCCTTTGGGGCCCTGCAGCCACCAGGTCAACCTCAGGCAAGCGAATGGGGCCTGGCCCAGGTGCGGGGGGCACTCCTTGGAGGCTCAACTCCGGATGCAGGGGGCACTTGATGGAAGCTTAAGGCCCTGGTGGTTGTGGGGGTCCTACGTCCGCACTCCCGGTGGTTCTTTGGGAGTGAAGCCCAAGTGCGGCAGCAAGTCCGGGCTCCAGGACAACCCCAGGCATGCCTAGGGGGATTTTTGGAGCCCAGGTCTCGCCCAGGCAAGCGAATTGGGCCTTGCAGCCACCAGGTCAACCCAAGGCAAGCGAATGGGACCTAGCAGGCACCAAGGCAAACCCAGGTATGCGAATGGGGCCTTGGAGCCAACAAGTCAACCCAAGGTAAGCCAATGCGGCCTTGCAGCCACCAGGTGAAGCCTGGGAAGGGAATGGGGCCTGGCCCAGGTGGGGGGGGCACTTGGAGGCTTAAGCCCGTGGGGGGGGGCACGTGATGGAGGCTTAAGCCCCTGGCGGTTGTCAGGGTCCTGCATCCGCACTCCCGGTGGTTTTTAGGGAGTGAATCCCAGGGCGGCAGCAAGTCCGGTCACCAGGTCAACCCAAGGCATGCCTAGGGGAACTTTTGGAGCCCAGCACAACCCCAGGCAAGCGACTTGGGCCTTGCAGCCACCAGGTCAAACCCGGGCAAGCGAGTGGTGCCTTGCAGCCACCAGGTCGACCCCCTGCAAGCCTTTGGGGCCCTGCAGCCACCAGGTCAACCTCAGGCAAGTGAATGGGGCCTGGCCTACGTGCGGGGGTCACTCCTTGGAGGCTTAAGTCCGGATGCGGTGGGCACTTGATGGAAGCTTAAGGCCCTGGTGGTTGTGGGGGTCCTGCGTCCGCACTCCCGGTGGTTCTTTGGGAGTGAAGCCAAATGGAGGCAGGAATTCCGGGCTCCAGGACAACCCCAGGCATACCTAGGCGGAATTTTACAGCCCAGGTCAAGCCCAGGCAAGCGAATGGGGCCTTGCAGCCACCAGGTAAACCCAAGGCAAGCGAATGGGGCCTTGCAGCCACCAGGTGAAGCCTGGGAAGGGAATGGGACCTGGCCCAGGTGCGGGGGGCACTTGTTGGAGGCTTAAGCCCGTGGGCGGGGGGCACTTGATGGAGGCTTAAGCCCCTGGCGGTTGTGAGGGCCCTGCATCCGCAATCCCGGTGGTTTTTAGGGAGTGAAGCCCAGGGCGGCAGCAAGTCGGGTCACCAGGTCAACCCAAGGCATGCCTAGCGGAACTTTTGGAGCCCAGGACAACCCCAGGGAAGCAAATGGGACCTTCCAGACGCCAGGTCAACACGAGGTAAGTGAATGGGGCCTTGTAGCCACCAGGACAACCCCCTGCAAGCCTATGGGGTCCTGCAGCCACCAGGTCAACCCCAGGCAAGCGATTGGGCCTTGCAGCCACCAGGTCAACCCCAGGCAAACGAGTGGGGCCTTGCAGCCACCAGGACGACCCCCTGCAAGCCTTTGGGGCCCTGCAGCCACCAGGTCAACCTCAGGCAAGTGAATGGGGCCTGGCCTAGGTGCGGGGGGCACTCCTTGGAGGCTTAAGTCCGGATGCGGGGGGCACTTGATGGAAGCTTAAGGCCCTGGTGGTTGTGGGGGTCCTGCGTCCGCACTCCCGGTGGTTCTTTGGGAGTGAAGCCAAATGGAGGCAGCAATTCCGGGCTCCAGGACAACCCCAGGCATACCTAGGCGGAATTTTAGAGCCCAGGTCAAGCCCAGGCAAGCGAATGGGGTTTTGCAGCCACCAGGTAAACCCAAGGCAAGCGAATGGGGCCTTGCAGCCACAAGGTCAAGCCTGGGCAGGGAATGGGGCCTGGCCCAGGTGGGGGGGACACTTGTTGGAGGCTTAAGCGGGTGTGGGGGGGGCACTTGATGGAGGCTTAAGCCCCTGGCGGTTGTGGGGTCCTGCGTCCGCACTCCCGGTGGTTTTTAGGGAGTGAAGCCCAGGGCGGCAGCAAGTCCGGTCACCAGGTCAACCCAAGGCATGCCTAGGGGAACTTTTGGAGCCCAGGACAACCCCAGGCATGCAAATGGGGCCTTGCAGACGCCAGGTCAACACGAGGTAAGTGAATGGGGCCTTGTAGCCACCAGGAAAACCCCCTGCAAGCCTATGGGGCCCTGCAGCCACCAGGTCAACAACAGGCAAGCGATTGGGGCCTTGCAGCCACCAGGTCAACCCCAGGCAAACGAGTGGGGCCTTGCAGCCACCAGGACGACCCCCTGCAAGCCTTTGGGGCCCTGCAGCCACCAGGTCAACCTCAGGCAAGTGAATGGGGCCTGGCCCAGGTGCGGGGGGCACTCCTTGGAGGCTCAACTCCGGATGCGGGGGGCACTTGATGGAAGCTTAAGGCCCTGGTGGTTGTGGGGGTCCTGCGTCCGCACTCCCGGTGGTTCTTTGGGAGTGAAGCCCAAGTGCGGCAGCAAGTCCAAGCTCGAGGACAACCCCAGGCATGCCTAGGGGGATTTTTGGAGCCCAGGTCAAGCCCAGGCAAGCGAATGGGGCCTTGCAGCCACCAGGTCAACCCAAGGCAAGCAAATGGGACCTTGCAGCCACCAAGGCAAACCCAGGAATGCAAATGGGGCCTTGCAGTCAACAGGTCAACCCCAGGTAAGCGAATGCAGCCACCAGGTCAAGCCTGGGAAGGGAATGGGGCCTGGCCCAGGTGGGGGGGGCACTTGTTGGAGGCTTAAGCTGGTGTGGGGGGGGCACTTGATGGAGGCTTAAGCCCCTGGCGGTTGTGGGGTCCTGCGTCCGAACTCCCGGTGGTTTTTAGGGAGTGAAGCCCAGGACAGCAGCAAGTCCGGTCACCAGGTCAACCCAAGGCATGCCTAGGGGAACTTTTGGATCCCAGGACAACCCCAGGCAAGCAAATGGGGCCTTGCAGATGCCAGGTCAACACGAGGTAAGTGAATGGGGCCTTGTAGCCACCAGGACAACCCCCTGCAACCGTATGGGGCCCTGCAGCCACCAGGTCAACCCCAGGCAAGCGATTGGGGCTTTGCAGCCACCAGGTCAACCCCAGGCAAACGAGTGGGGCCTTGCAGCCACCAGGACGACCCCCTGCAAGCCTTTGGGGCCCTGCAGCCACCAGGTCAACCTCAGGCAAGTGAATGGGGCCTGGCCCAGGTGCCGGGGGCACTCCTTGGAGGCTCAACTCCGGATGCGGGGGGCACTTGATGGAAGCTTGAGGCCCTGGTGGTTGTGGGGGTCCTACGTCCGCACTCCCGGTGGTTCTTTGGGAGTGAAGCCCAAGTGCGGCAGCAAGTCCAAGCTCCAGGACGACCCCAGGCATGCCTAGGGGGATTTTTGGAGCCCAGGTCAAGCCCAGGCAAGCGAATGGGGCCTTGCAGCCACCAGGTCAACCCAAGGCAAGCGAATGGGACCTAGCAGGCACCAAGGCAAAACCAGGTATGCCAATGGGGCCTTGGAGCCAACAGGTCAACCCCAGGTAAGCGAATGCGGCCTTGCAGCCACCAGGTCAAGCCTGGGAAGGGAATGGCGCCTGGCCCAGGTGGGGGGGTCACTTGTTGGAGGCTTAAGCCCGTGGGGGGGGGCACGTGATGGAGGCTTAAGCCCCTGGCGGTTGTGAGGTCCTGCGTCCGCACTCCCGGTGGTTTTTAAGGAGTGAAGCCCAGGGCGGCAGCAAGTCGGGTCACCAGGTCAACCCAAGGCATGCCTAGCGGAACTTTTGGAGCCCAGGACAACCCCAGGGAAGCAAATGGGACCTTCCAGACGCCAGGTCAACACGAGGTAAGTGAATGGGGCCTTGTAGCCACCAGGACAACCCCCTGCAAGCCTATGGGGTCCTGCAGCCACCAGGTCAACCCCAGGCAAGCGATTGGGCCTTGCAGCCACCAGGTCAACCCCAGGCAAACGAGTGGGGCCTTGCAGCCACCAGGACGACCCCCTGCAAGCCTTTGGGGCCCTGCAGCCACCAGGTCAACCTCAGGCAAGTGAATGGGGCCTGGCCTAGGTGCGGGGGGCACTCCTTGGAGGCTTAAGTCCGGATGCGGGGGGCACTTGATGGAAGCTTAAGGCCCTGGTGGTTGTGGGGGTCCTGCGTCCGCACTCCCGGTGGTTCTTTGGGAGTGAAGCCAAATGGAGGCAGCAATTCCGGGCTCCAGGACAACCCCAGGCATACCTAGGCGGAATTTTAGAGCCCAGGTCAAGCCCAGGCAAGCGAATGGGGTTTTGCAGCCACCAGGTAAACCCAAGGCAAGTGAATGGGGCCTTGCAGCCACAAGGTCAAGCCTGGGCAGGGAATGGGGCCTGGCCCAGGTGGGGGGGACACTTGTTGGAGGCTTAAGCGGGTGTGGGGGGGGCACTTGATGGAGGCTTAAGCCCCTGGCGGTTGTGGGGTCCTGCGTCCGCACTCCCGGTGGTTTTTAGGGAGTGAAGCCCAGGGCGGCAGCAAGTCCGGTCACCAGGTCAACCCAAGGCATGCCTAGGGGAACTTTTGGAGCCCAGGACAACCCCAGGCAAGCAAATGGGGCCTTGCAGACGCCAGGTCAACACGAGGTAAGTGAATGGGGCCTTGTAGCCACCAGGAAAACCCCCTGCAAGCCTATGGGGCCCTGCAGCCACCAGGTCAACAACAGGCAAGCGATTGGGGCCTTGCAGCCACCAGGTCAACCCCAGGCAAACGAGTGGGGCCTTGCAGCCACCAGGACGACCCCCTGCAAGCCTTTGGGGCCCTGCAGCCACCAGGTCAACCTCAGGCAAGTGAATGGGGCCTGGCCCAGGTGCGGGGGGCACTCCTTGGAGGCTCAACTCCGGATGCGGGGGGCACTTGATGGAAGCTTAAGGCCCTGGTGGTTGTGGGGGTCCTGCGTCCGCACTCCCGGTGGTTCTTTGGGAGTGAAGCCCAAGTGCGGCAGCAAGTCCAAGCTCGAGGACAACCCCAGGCATGCCTAGGGGGATTTTTGGAGCCCAGGTCAAGCCCAGGCAAGCGAATGGGGCCTTGCAGCCACCAGGTCAACCCAAGGCAAGCAAATGGGACCTTGCAGCCACCAAGGCAAACCCAGGAATGCAAATGGGGCCTTGCAGTCAACAGGTCAACCCCAGGTAAGCGAATGCAGCCACCAGGTCAAGCCTGGGAAGGGAATGGGGCCTGGCCCAGGTGGGGGGGGCACTTGTTGGAGGCTTAAGCTGGTGTGGGGGGGGCACTTGATGGAGGCTTAAGCCCCTGGCGGTTGTGGGGTCCTGCGTCCGAACTCCCGGTGGTTTTTAGGGAGTGAAGCCCAGGACAGCAGCAAGTCCGGTCACCAGGTCAACCCAAGGCATGCCTAGGGGAACTTTTGGATCCCAGGACAACCCCAGGCAAGCAAATGGGGCCTTGCAGATGCCAGGTCAACACGAGGTAAGTGAATGGGGCCTTGTAGCCACCAGGACAACCCCCTGCAACCGTATGGGGCCCTGCAGCCACCAGGTCAACCCCAGGCAAGCGATTGGGGCTTTGCAGCCACCAGGTCAACCCCAGGCAAACGAGTGGGGCCTTGCAGCCACCAGGACGACCCCCTGCAAGCCTTTGGGGCCCTGCAGCCACCAGGTCAACCTCAGGCAAGTGAATGGGGCCTGGCCCAGGTGCCGGGGGCACTCCTTGGAGGCTCAACTCCGGATGCGGGGGGCACTTGATGGAAGCTTGAGGCCCTGGTGGTTGTGGGGGTCCTACGTCCGCACTCCCGGTGGTTCTTTGGGAGTGAAGCCCAAGTGCGGCAGCAAGTCCAAGCTCCAGGACGACCCCAGGCATGCCTAGGGGGATTTTTGGAGCCCAGGTCAAGCCCAGGCAAGCGAATGGGGCCTTGCAGCCACCAGGTCAACCCAAGGCAAGCGAATGGGACCTAGCAGGCACCAAGGCAAACCCAGGTATGCGAATGGGGCCTTGGAGCCAACAGGTCAACCCCAGGTAAGCGAATGCGGCCTTGCAGCCACCAGGTCAAGCCTGGGAAGGGAATGGCGCCTGGCCCAGGTGGGGGGGTCACTTGTTGGAGGCTTAAGCCCGTGGGGGGGGGCACGTGATGGAGGCTTAAGCCCCTGGCGGTTGTGAGGGTCCTGCATCCGCACTCCCGGTGGTTTTTAGGGAGTGAAGCCCAGGGCGGCAGCAAGTCCGGTCACCAGGTCAACCCAAGGCATGCCTAGGGGAACTTTTGGAGCCCAGAACAACCCCAGGCAAGCGACTGGGGCCTTGCAGCCACCAGGTCAAACCCGGGCAAGCGAGTGGTGCCTTGCAGCCACCAGGTCGACCCCCTGCAAGCCTTTGGGGCTCTGCAGCCACCAGGTCAACCTCAGGCAAGTGAATGGGGCCTGGCCCGGGTACGGGGGGCACTCCTTGGAGGCCCAACTCCGGATGCGGGGGGCACTTGATGGAAGCTTAAGGCCCTGGTGGTTGTGGGGGACCTGCGTCCGCACTCCCGGTGGTTCTTTGGGAGTGAAGCCCAAGTGCGGCAGCAAGTCCAAGGTCGAGGACAACCCCAGGCATCCCTAGGGGGATTTTTGGAGCCCAGGTCAAGCCCAGGCAAGCGAATGGGGCCTTGCAGCCACCAGGTCAACCCAAGGCAAGCAAATGGGACCTTGCAGCCACCAAGGCAAACCCAGGAATGCAAATGGGGCCTTGCAGTCAACAGGTCAACCCCAGGTAAGCGAATGCAGCCACCAGGTCAAGCCTGGGAAGGGAATGGGGCCTGGCCCAGGTTGGGGGGGCACTTGTTGGAGGCTTAAGCTGGTGTGGGAGGGGCACTTGATGGAGGCTTAAGCCCCTGGCGGTTGTGGGGTCCTGCGTCCGAACTCCCGGTGGTTTTTAGGGAGTGAATCCCAGGGCAGCAGCAAGTCCGGTCACCAGGTCAACCCAAGACATGCCTAGGGGAACTTTTGGATCCCAGGACAACCCCAGGCAAGCAAATGGGGCCTTGCAGACGCCAGGTCAACACGAGGTAAGTGAACGGGGCCTTGTAGCCACCAGGACAACCCCCTGCAAGCCTATGGGGCCCTGCAGCCACCAGATCAACCCCAGGCAAGCGATTGGGGCTTTGCAGCCACCAGGTCAACCCCAGGCAAACGAGTGGGCCCTTGCAGCCACCAGGACGACCCCCTGCAAGCCTTTGGGGCCCTGCAGCCACCAGGTCAACCTCAGGCAAGTGAATGGGGCCTGGCCCAGGTGCGGGGGGCACTCTTTGGAGGCTCAACTCCGGATGCGGGGGGCACTTGATGGAAGCTTAAGGCCCTGGTGGTTGTGGGGGTCCTACGTCCGCACTCCCGGTGGTTCTTTGGGAGTGAAGCCCAAGTGCGGCAGCAAGTCCAAGCTCCAGGACAACCCCAGGCATGCCTAGGGGGATTTTTGGAGCCCAGGTCAAGCCCAGGCAAGCGAATGGGGCCTTGCAGCCACCAGGTCAACCCAAGGCAAGCGAATGGGACCTAGCAGGCACCAAGGCAAACCCAGGTATGCGAATGGGGCCTTGGAGCCAACAGGTCAACCCCAGGTAGAGCGAATGCGGCCTTGCAGCCACCAGGTCAAGCCTGGGAAGGGAATGGCGCCTGGCCCAGGTGGGGGGGTCACTTGTTGGAGGCTTAAGCCCGTGGGGGGGGGCACGTGATGGAGGCTTAAGCCCCTGGCGGTTGTGAGGGTCCTGCATCCGCACTCCCGGTGGTTTTTAGGGAGTGAAGCCCAGGGCGGCAGCAAGTCCGGTCACCAGGTCAACCCAAGGCATGCCTAGGGGAACTTTTGGAGCCCAGGACAACCCCAGGCAAGCGACTGGGGCCTTGCAGCCACCAGGTCAAACCCGGGCAAGCGAGTGGTGCCTTGCAGCCACCAGGTCGACCCCCTGCAAGCCTTTGGGGCCCTGCAGCCACCAGGTCAACCTCAGGCAAGTGAATGGGGCCTGGCCCGGGTGCGGGGGGCACTCCTTGGAGGCCCAACTCCGGATGCGGGGGGCACTTGATGGAAGCTTAAGGCCCTGGTGGTTGTGGGGGTCCTGCGTCCGCACTCCCGGTCGTTCTTTGGGAGTGAAGCCAAATGGAGGCAGCAATTCCGGGCTCCAGGACAACCCCAGGCATACCTAGGCGGAATTTTAGAGCCCAGGTCAAGCCCAGGCAAGCGAATGGGGCCTTGCAGGCACCAGGTAAACCCAAGGCAAGCGAATGGGGCCTTGCAGCCACAAGGTCAACCCAAGGCAAGTGAATGGGACTTAGCAGGCACCAAGGCAAACCCAGGTATGCGAATGGGGCCTTGCAGCCAACAGGTCAACCCCAGGTAAGCGAATGCAGCCTTGCAGCCACCAGGTCAAGCCTGGGAAGGGAATGGGGCCTGGCCCAGGTGGGGGGGGCACTTGTTGGAGGCTTAAGCTGGTGTGGGGGGGGCACTTGATGGAGGCTTAAGCCCCTGGCGGTTGTGGGGTCCTGCGTCCGCACTCCCGGTGGTTTTTAGGGAGTGAAGCCCAGGGCGGCAGCAAGTCCGGTCACCAGGTCAACCCAAGGCATGCCTAGGGGAACTTTTGGATCCCAGGACAACCCCAGGCAAGCAAATGGGGCCTTGCAGACGCCAGGTCAACACGAGGTAAGTGAATGGGGCCTTGTAGCCACCAGGACAACCCCCTGCAAGCCTATGGGGCCCTGCAGCCACCAGGTCAACCCCAGGCAAACGAGTTGGGCCTTGCAGCCACCAGGACGACCCCCTGCAAGCCTTTGGGGCCCTGCAGCCACCAGGTCAACCTCAGGCAAGTGAATGGGGCCTGGCCCAGGTGCGGGGGGCACTCCTTGGAGGCTCAACTCCGGATGCGGGGGGCACTTGATGGAAGCTTAAGGCCCAGGTGGTTGTGGGGGTCCTACGTCCGCACTCCCGGTGGTTCTTTGGGAGTGAAGCCCAAGTGCGGCAGCAAGTCCAAGCTCCAGGACAACCCAAGGCATGCCTAGGGGGATTTTTGGAGCCCAGGTCAACCCCAGGAAAGCGAATGGGGCCTTGCAGCCACCAGGTCAACCCAAGGCAAGCGAATGGGACCTAGCAGGCACCAAGGCAAACCCAGGTATGCGAATGGGGCCTTGCAGCCAACAGTTCAACCCCAGGTAAGCGAATGCAGCCTTGCAGCCACCAGGTGAAGCCTGGGAAGGGAATGGGGCCTGGCCCAGGTTGGCGGGGCACTTGTTGGAGGCTTAAGCTGGTGTGGGGGGGGCACTTGATGGAGGCTTAAGCCCCTGGCGGTTGTGGGGTCCTGCGTCCGCACTCCCGGTGGTTCTTTGGGAGTGAAGCCCAATTGCGGGAGCAAGTCCAAGCTCGAGGACAACCCCAGGCATGCCTAGGGGGATTTTTGGAGCCCAGGTCAAGCCCAGGCAAGCGAATGGGGTCTTGCAGCCACCAGGTCAACCCAAGGCAAGCAAATGGGACCTTGCAGCCACCAAGGCAAACCCAGGAATGCAAATGGGGCCTTGCAGTCAACAGGTCAACCCCAGGTAAGCGAATGCAGCCACCAGGTCAAGCCTGGGAAGGGAATGGGGCCTGGCCCAGGTGGGGGGGGCACTTGTTGGAGGCTTAAGCTGGTGTGGGGGGGGCACTTGATGGAGGCTTAAGCCCCTGGCGGTTGTGGGTTCCTGCGTCCGCACTCCCGGTGGTCTTTAGGGAGTGAAGCCCAGGGCGGCAGCAAGTCCGGTCACCAGGTAAACCCAAGGCATGCCTAGGGGAACTTTTGGAGCCCAGCACAACCCCAGGCAAGCAAATGGGGCCTTGCAGCCACCAGGTCAAACCCGGGCAAGCGAGTGGTGCCTTACAGCCACCAGGTCGACCCCCTGCAAGCCTTTGGGGCCCTGCAGCCACCAGGTCAACCTCAGGCAAGTAAATGGGGCCTGGCCTAGGTGCGGGGGGCACTCCTTGGAGGCTTAAGTCCGGATGGGGGGGGCACTTGATGGAAGCTTAAGGCCCTGGTGGTTGTGGGGGTCCTGCGTCCGCACTCCCGGTGGTTCTTTGGGAGTGAAGCCCAAGTGCGGGAGCAAGTCCAAGCTCGAGGACAACCCCAGGCATCCCTAGGGGGATTTTTGGAGCCCAGGTCAAGCCCAGGCAAGCGAATGGGGCCTTGCAGCCACCAGGTCAACCCAAGGCAAGCAAATGGGACCTTGCAGCCACCAAGGCAAACCCAGGAATGCAAATGGGGCCTTGCAGTCAACAGGTCAACCCCAGGTAAGCGAATGCAGCCACCAGGTCAAGCCTGGGAAGGGAATGGGGCCTGGCCCAGGTGGGGGGGGCACTTGTTGGAGGCTTAAGCTGGTGTGGGGGGGGCACTTGATGGAGGCTTAAGCCCCTGGCGGTTGTGGGGTCCTGCGTCCGAACTCCCGGTGGTTTTTAGGGAGTGAAGCCCAGGGCGGCAGCAAGTCCGGTCACCAGGTCAACCCAAGGCATGCCTAGGGGAACTTTTGGATCCCAGGACAACCCCAGTCAAGCAAATGGGGCCTTGCAGACGCCAGGTCAACACGAGGTAAGTGAATGGGGCCTTGTAGCCACCAGGACAACCCCCTGCAAGCCTATGGGGCCCTGCAGCCACCAGGTGAACCCCAGGCAAGCGATTGGGGCTTTGCAGCCACCAGGTCAACCCCAGGCAAACGAGTGGGGCCTTGCAGCCACCAGGACGACCCCCTGCAAGCCTTTGGGGCCCTGCAGCCACCAAGTCAACCTCAGGCAAGTGAATGGGGCCTGGCCCAGGTGCGGGGGGCACTCCTTGCAGGCTCAACTCCGGATGCGGGGGGCACTTCATGGAAGCTTAAGGCCCTGGTGGTTGTGGGGGTCCTACGTCCGCACTTCCGGTGGTTCTTTGGGAGTGAAGCCCAAGTGCGGCAGCAAGTCCAAGCTCCAGGACAACCCCAGGCATGCCTAGGGGGATTTTTGGAGCCCAGGTCAAGCCCAGGCAAGCGAATGGGGCCTTGCAGCCACCAGGTCAACCCAAGGCAAGCGAATGGGACCTAGCAGGCACCAAGGCAACCCCAGGTAAGCGAATGCGGCCTTGCAGCCACCAGGTCAAGCCTGGGAAGGGAATGGGGCCTGGCCCAGGTGGGGGGGTCACTTGTTGGAGGCTTAAGCCCGTGGGGGGGGTCACGTGATGGAGGCTTAAGCCCCTGGCGGTTGTGGGGTCCTGCGTCCGCACTCCCGGTGGTTTTTAGGGAGTGAAGCCCAGGGCGGCAGCAAGTCCGGTCACCAGGTCAACCCAAGGCATGCCTAGGGGAACTTTTGGAGCCCAGGACAACCCCAGGCAAGGAAATGGGGCCTTGCAGACGCCAGGTCAACACGAGGTAAGTGAATGGGGCCTTGTAGCCACCAGGAAAACCCCCTGCAAGCCTATGGGGCCCTGCAGCCACCAGGTCAACCCCAGGCAAACGAGTGGGGCCTTGCAGCCACCAGGACGACCCCCTGCAAGCCTTTGGGGCCCTGCAGCCACCAGGTCAACCTCAGGCAAGTGAATGGGGCCTGGCGCAGGTGCGGGGGGCACTCCTTGGAAGCTCAACTCCGGATGTGGGGGGCACTTGATGGAAGCTTAAGGCCCTGGTGGTTGTGGGGGTCCTACGTCCGCACTCCCGGTGGTTCTTTGGGAGTGAAGCCCAAGTGCGGCAGCAAGTCCAAGCTCCAGGACAACCCAAGGCATGCCTAGTGGGATTTTTGGAGCCCAGGTCAACCCCAGGCAAGCGAATGGGGCCTTGCAGCCACCAGGTCAACCCAAGGCAAGCGAATGGGACCTAGCAGGCACCAAGGCAAACCCAGGTATGCGAATGGGGCCTTGCAGCTAACAGGTCAACCCCAGGTAAGCGAATGCAGCCTTGCAGCCACCAGGTGAAGCCTGGGAAGGGAATGGGGCCTGGCTCAGATGTGGGGGGCACTTGTTGGAGGCTTAAGCCCGTCGGGGGGGCACTTGTTGGAGGCTTAAGCGCGTGTGGGGGGGGCACTTGATGGAGGCTTAAGCCCCTGGCGGTTGTGGGGTCCTGCGTCCGCACTCCCGGTGGTTTTTAGGGAGTGAAGCCCAGGGCGGCAGCAAGTCCGGTCACCAGGTCAACCCAAGGCATGCCTAGGGGAACTTTTGGAGCCCAGCACAACCCCAGGCAAGCAAATGGGGCCTTGCAGCCACCAGGTCAAACCCCGGCAAGCGAGTGGTGCCTTGCAGCCACCAGGTCGACCCCCTGCAAGCCTTTGGGGCCCTGCAGCCACCAGGTCAACCTCAGGCAAGTAAATGGGGCCTGGCCTAGGTGCGGGGGGCACTCCTTGGAGGCTTAAGTCCGGATGGGGGGGGCACTTGATGGAAGCTTAAGGCCCTGGTGGTTGTGGGGGTCCTGCGTCCGCACTCCCGGTGGTTCTTTGGGAGTGAAGCCCAAGTGCGGCAGCAAGTCCAAGCTCGAGGACAAGCCCAGGCATCCCTAGGGGGATTTTTGGAGCCCAGGTCAAGCCCAGGCAAGCGAATGGGGCCTTGCAGCCACCAGGTCAACCCAAGGCAAGCAAATGGGACCTTGCAGCCACCAAGGCAAACCCAGGAATGCAAATGGGGCCTTGCAGTCAACAGGTCAACCCCAGGTAAGCGAATGCAGCCACCAGGTGAAGCCTGGGAAGGGAATGGGGCCTGGCCCAGTTGGGGGGGGCACTTGTTGGAGGCTTAAGCTGGTGTCGGGGGGGCACTTGATGGAGGCTTAAGCCCCTGGCGGTTGTGGGGTCCTGCGTCCGAACTCCCGGTGGTTTTTAGGGAGTGAAGCCCAGGGCGGCAGCAAGTCCGGTCACCAGGTCAACCCAAGGCATGCCTAGGGGAACTTTTGGATCCCAGGACAACCCCAGGCAAGCAAATGGGGCGTTGCAGACGCCAGGTCAACACGAGGTAAGTGAATGGGGCCTTGTAGCCACCAGGACAACCCCCTGCAAGCCTATGGGGCCCTGCAGCCACCAGGTCAACCCCAGGCAAGCGATTGGGGCTTTGCAGCCACCAGGTCAACCCCAGGCAAACGAGTGGGGCCTTGTAGCCACCAGGACGACCCCCTGCAAGACTTTGGGGCCCTGCAGCCACCAGGTCAACCTCAGGCAAGTGAATGGGGCCTGGCCCAGGTGCGGGGGGCACTCCTTGGAGGCTCAACTCCGGATGCGGGGGGCACTTGATGGAAGCTTAAGGCCCTGGTGGTTGTGGGGGTCCTGCGTCCGCACTCCCGGTGGTTCTTTGGGAGTGAAGCCCAAGTGCGGCAGCAAGTCCAAGCTCCAGGGCAACCCCAGGCATGCCTAGGGGGATTTTTGGAGCCCAGGTCAAGCCCAGGCAAGCGAATGGGGCCTTGCAGCCACCAGGTCAACCCAAGGCAAGCGAATGGGACCTAGCAGGCACCAAGGCAAACCCAGGTATGCGAATGGGGCCTTGGAGCCAACAGGTCAACCCCAGGTAAGCGAATGCGGCCTTGCAGCCACCAGGTCAAGCCTGGGAAGGGAATGGCGCCTGGCCCAGGTGGGGGGGTCACTTGTTGGAGGCTTAAGCCCGTGGGGGGGGGCACGTGATGGAGGCTTAAGCCCCTGGCGGTTGTGAGGGTCCTGCATCCGCACTCCCGGTGGTTTTTAGGGAGTGAAGCCCAGGGCGGCAGCAAGTCCGGTCACCAGGTCAACCCAAGGCATGCCAAGGGGAACTTTTGGAGCCCAGAACAACCCCAGGCAAGCGACTGGGGCCTTGCAGCCACCAGGTCAAACCCGGGCAAGCGAGTGGTGCCTTGCAGCCACCAGGTCGACCCCCTGCAAGCCTTTGGGGCCCTGCAGCCACCAGGTCAACCTCAGGCAAGTGAATGGGGCCTGGCCCGGGTGCGGGGGGCACTCCTTGGAGGCCCAACTCCGGATGCGGGGGGCACTTGATGGAAGCTTAAGGCCCTGGTGGTTGTGGGGGTCCTGCGTCCGCACTCCCGGTCGTTCTTTGGGAGTGAAGCCAAATGGAGGCAGCAATTCCGGGCTCCAGGACAACCCCAGGCATACCTAGGCGGAATTTTAGAGCCCAGGTCAAGCCCAGGCAAGCGAATGGGGCCTTGCAGGCACCAGGTAAACCCAAGGCAAGCGAATGGGGCCTTGCAGCCACAAGGTCAACCCAAGGCAAGTGAATGGGACCTAGCAGGCACCAAGGCAAACCCAGGTATGCGAATGGGGCCTTGCAGCCAACAGGTCAACCCCAGGTAAGCGAATGCAGCCTTGCAGCCACCAGGTCAAGCCTGGGAAGGGAATGGGGCCTGGCCCAGGTGGGGGGGGCACTTGTTGGAGGCTTAAGCTGGTGTGGGGGGGGCACTTGATGGAGGCTTAAGCCCCTGGCGGTTGTGGGGTCCTGCGTCCGCACTCCCGGTGGTTTTTAGGGAGTGAAGCCCAGGGCGGCAGCAAGTCCGGTCACCAGGTCAACCCAAGGCATGCCTAGGGGAACTTTTGGAGCCCAGGACAACCCCAGGCAAGCATATGGGGCCTTGCAGACGCCAGGTCAACACGAGGTAAGTGAATGGGGCCTTGTAGCCACCAGGAAAACCCCCTGCAAGCCTATGGGGCCCTGCAGCCACCAGGTCAACCCCAGGCAAGCGATTGGGGCCTTGCAGCCACCAGGTCAACCCCAGGCAAACGAGTGGGGCCTTGCAGCCACCAGGACGACCCCCTGGAAGCCTTTGGAGCCCTGCAGCCACCAGGTCAACCTCAGGCAAGTGAATGGGGCCTGGCCCAGGTGCGGGGGGCACTCCTTGGAGGCTCAACTCCGGATGCGGGGGGCACTTGATGGAAGCTTAAGGCCCTGGTGGTTGTGGGGGTCCTACGTCCGCTCTCCCGGTGGTTCTTTGGGAGTGAAGCCCAAGTGCGGCAGCAAGTCCAAGCTCCAGGACAACCCAAGGCATGCCTAGGGGGATTTTTGGAGCCCAGGTCAAGCTCAGGCAAGCGAATGGGGCCTTGCAGCCACCAGGTCAACCCAAGGCAAGCGAATGGGACCTAGCAGGCACCAAGGCAAACCCAGGTATGCGAATGGGGCCTTGCAGCCAACAGGTCAACCCCAGGTAAGCGAATGCAGCCTTGCAGCCACCAGGTCAAGCCTGGGAAGGGAATGGGGCCTGGCCCAGGTGGGGGGGGCACTTGTTGGAGGCTTAAGCTGGTGTGGGGGGGGCACTTGATGGAGGCTTAAGCCCCTGGCGGTTGTGGGGTCCTGCGTCCGCACTCCCGGTGGTTTTTAGGGAGTGAAGGCCAGGGCGGCAGCAAGTCCGGTCACCAGGTCAACCCAAGGCATGCCTAGGGGAACTTTTGGAGACCAGCACAACCCCAGGCAAGCAAATGGGGCCTTGCAGCCACCAGGTCAAACCCGGGCAAGCGAGTGGTGCCTTGCAGCCACCAGGTCGACCCCCTGCAAGCCTTTGGGGCCCTGCAGCCACCAGGTCAACCTCAGGCAAGTAAATGGGGCCTGGCCTAGGTGCGGGGGGCACTCGTTGGAGGCTTAAGTCCGGATGCGGGGGGCACTTGATGGAAGCTAAAGGCCCTGGTGGTTGTGGGGGTCCTGCGTCCGCACTCCCGGTGGTTCTTTGGGAGTGAAGCCCAAGTGCGGCAGCAAGTCCAAGCTCGAGGACAACCCCAGGCATGCCTAGGGGGATTTTTGGAGCCCAGGTCAAGCCCAGGCAAGCGAATGGGGCCTTGCAGCCACCAGGTCAACCCAAGGCAAGCAAATGGGACCTTGCAGCCACCAAGACAAACCCAGGAATGCAAATGGGGCCTTGCAGTCAACAGGTCAACCCCAGGTAAGCGAATGCAGCCACCAGGTGAAGCCTGGGAAGGGAATGGGGCCTGGCCCAGGTTGGGGGGGCACTTGTTGGAGGCTTAAGCTGGTGTGGGAGGGGCACTTGATGGAGGCTTAAGCCCCTGGCGGTTGTGGGGTCCTGCGTCCGAACTCCAGGTGGTTTTTAGGGAGTGAAGCCCAGGGCAGCAGCAAGTCCGGTCACCAGGTCAACCCAAGACATGTCTAGGGGAACTTTTGGATCCCAGGACAACCCCAGGCAAGCAAATGGGGCCTTGCAGACGCCAGGTCAACACGAGGTAAGTGAATGGGGCCTTGTAGCCACCAGGACAACCCCCTGCAAGCCTATGGGGCCCTGCAGCCACCAGATCAACCCCAGGCAAGCGATTGGGGCTTTGCAGCCACCAGGTCAACCCCAGGCAAACGAGTGGGGCCTTGCAGCCACCAGGACGACCCCCTGCAAGCCTTTGGGGCCCTGCAGCCACCAGGTCAACCTCAGGCAAGTGAATGGGGCCTGGCCCAGGTGCGGGGGGCACTCCTTGGAGGCTCAACTCCGGATGCGGGGGGCACTTGATGGAAGCTTAAGGCCCTGGTGGTTGTGGGGGTCCTACGTCCGCACTCCCGGTGGTTCTTTGGGAGTGCAGCCAAATGGAGGCAGCAATTCCGGGCTCCAGGACAACCCCAGGCATACCTAGGCGGAATTTTAGAGCCCAGGTCAAGCCCAGGCAAGCGAATGGGGCCTTGCAGCCACAAGGTCAAGCCTGGGAAGGGAATGGGGCCTGGCCCACGTGGGGAGGGCACTTGTTGGAGGCTTAAGCTGGTGTGGGGGGGGCACTTGATGGAGGCTTAAGCCCCTGGCGGTTGTGGGGTCCTGCGTCCGCACTCCCGGTGGTTTTTAGGGAGTGAAGCCCAGGGCAGCAGCAAGTCCGGTCACCAGGTCAACCCAAGGCATGTCTAGCGGAACTTTTGGAGCCCAGGACAACCCCAGGCAAGCAAATGGGGCCTTGCAGACGCCAGGTCAACACGAGGTAAGTGAATGGGGCCTTGTAGCCACCAGGAAAACCCCCTGCAAGCCTATGGGGCCCTGCAGCCACCAGATCAACCACAGGCAAGCGATTGGGGCCTTGCAGCCACCAGGTCAACCCCAGGCAAACGAGTGGGGCCTTGCAGCCACCAGGGCGACCCCCTGCAAGCCTTTGGGGCCCTGCAGCCACCAGGTCAACCTCAGGCAAGTGAATGGGGCCTGGCCCAGGTGCGGGGGGCACTCCTTGGAGGCTCAACTCCGGATGCGGGGGGCACTTGATGGAAGCTTAAGGCCCTGGTGGTTGTGGGGGTCCTACGTCCGCACTCCCGGTGGTTCTTTGGGAGTGAAGCCCAAGTGCGGCAGCAAGTCCAAGCTCCAGGACAACCCAAGGCATGCCTAGGGGGATTTTTGGAGCCCAGGTCAACCCCAGGAAAGCGAATGGGGCCTTGCAGCCATCAGGTCCACCCAAGGCAAGCGAATGGGACCTAGCAGGCACCAAGGCAAACCCAGGTATGCGAATGGGGCCTTGCAGCCAACAGGTCTACCCCAGGTAAGCGAATGCAGCCTTGCAGCCAGCAGGTCAAGCCTGGGAAGGGAATGGGGCCTGGCCCAGGTGGGGGGGGCACTTGTTGGAGGCTTAAGCTGGTGTGGGGGGGGCACTTGATGGAGGCTTAAGCCCCTGGCGGTTGTGGGGTCCTCCGTCCGCACTCCCGGTGGTTTTTAGGGAGTGAAGCCCAGGACGGCAGCAAGTCCGGTCACCAGGTCAACCCAAGGCATGCCTAGGGGAACTTTTGGAGCCCAGCACAACCCCAGGCAAGCAAATGGGGCCTTGCAGCCACCAGGTCAAACCCGGGCAAGCGAGTGGTGCCTTGCAGCCACCAGGTCGACCCCCTGCAAGCCTTTGGGGCCCTGCAGCCACCAGGTCAACCTCAGGCAAGTAAATGGGGCCTGGCCTAGGTGCGGGGGGCACTCCTTGGAGGCTTAAGTCCGGATAGGGGGGGCACTTGATGGAAGCTTAAGGCCCTGGTGGTTGTGGGGGTCCTGCGTCCGCACTCCCGGTGGTTCTTTGGGAGTGAAGCCCAAGTGCGGCAGCAAGTCCAAGCTCGAGGACAACCCCAGGCATCCCTAGGCGGATTTTTGGAGCCCAGGTCAAGCCCAGGCAAGCGAATGGGGCCTTGCAGCCACCAGGTCAACCCAAGGCAAGCAAATGGGACCTTGCAGCCACCAAGGCAAACCCAGGAATGCAAATGGGGCCTTGCAGTCAACAGGTCAACCCCAGGTAAGAGAATGCAGCCACCAGGTCAAGCCTGGGAAGGGAATGGGGCCTGGCCCAGGTGGGGGGGGCACTTGTTGGAGGCTTAAGCTGGTGTGGGGGGGGCACTTGATGGAGGCTTAGCCCCTGGCGGTTGTGGGGTCCTGCGTCCGAACTCCCGGTGGTTTTTAGGGAGTGAAGCCCAGGGCGGCAGCAAGTCCGGTCACCAGGTCAACCCAAGGCATGCCTAGGGGAACTTTTGGATCCCAGGACAACCCCAGGCAAGCAAATGGGGCCTTGCAGACGCCAGGTCAACACGAGGTAAGTGAATGGGGCCTTGTAGCCACCAGGACAACCCCCTGCAAGCCTATGGGGCCCTGCAGCCACCAGGTCAACCCCAGGCAAGCGATTGGGGCTTTGCAGCCACCAGGTCAACCCCAGGCAAACGAGTGGGGCCTTGCAGCCACCAGGACGACCCCCTGCAAGCCTTTGGGGCCCTGCAGCCACCAGGTCAACCTCAGGCAAGTGAATGGGGCCTGGCCCAGGTGCGGGGGGCACTCCTTGGAGGCTCAACTCCGGATGCGGGGGGCACTTGATGGAAGCTTAAGGCCCTGGTGGTTGTGGGGGTCCTACGTCCGCACTCCCGGTGGTTCTTTGGGAGTGAAGCCAAATGGAGGCAGCAATTCCGGGCTCCAGGACAACCCCAGGCATACCTAGGCGGAATTTTAGAGCCCAGGTCAAGCCCAGGCAAGCGAATGGGGCCTTGCAGCCACAAGGTCAAGCCTGGGAAGGGAATGGGGCCTGGCCCACGTGGGGAGGGCACTTGTTGGAGGCTTAAGCTGGTGTGGGGGGGGCATTTGATGGAGGCTTAAGCCCCTGGCGGTTGTGGGGTCCTGCGTCCGCACTCCTGGTGGTTTTTAGGGAGTGAAGCCCAGGGCAGCAGCAAGTCCGGTCACCAGGTCAACCCAAGGCATGTCTAGGGGAACTTTTGGAGCCCAGGACAACCCCAGGCAAGCAAATGGGGCCTTGCAGACGCCAGGTCAACACGAGGTAAGTGAATGGGGCCTTGTAGGCACCAGGAAAACCCCCTGCAAGCCTATGGGGCCCTGCAGCCACCAGATCAACCCCAGGCAAGCGATTGGGGCCTTGCAGCCACCAGGTCAACCCCAGGCAAACGAGTGGGGCCTTGCAGCCACCAGGACGACCCCCTGCAAGCCTTTGGGGCCCTGCAGCCACCAGGTCAACCTCAGGCAAGTGAATGGGGCCTGGCCCAGGTGCGGGGGGCACTCCTTGGAGGCTCAACTCCGGATGCGGGGGGCACTTGATGGAAGCTTAAGGCCCTGGTGGTTGTGGGGGTCCTACGTCCGCACTCCCGGTGGTTCTTTGGGAGTGAAGCCCAAGTGCGGCAGCAAGTCCAAGCTCCAGGACAACCCAAGGCATGCCTAGGGGGATTTTTGGAGCCCAGGTCAACCCCAGGAAAGCGAATGGGGCCTTGCAGCCATCAGGTCAACCCAAGGCAAGCGAATGGGACCTAGCAGGCACCAAGGCAAACCCAGGTATGCGAATGGGGCCTTGCAGCCAACAGGTCAACCCCAGGTAAGCGAATGCAGCCTTGCAGCCACCAGGTCAAGCCTGGGAAGGGAATGGGGCCTGGCCCAGGTGGGGGGGGCACTTGTTGGAGGCTTAAGCTGGTGTGGGGGGGGCACTTGATGAAGGCTTAAGCCCCTGGCGGTTGTGGGGTCCTCCGTCCGCACTCCCGGTGGATTTTAGGGAGTGAAGCCCAGGACGGCAGCAAGTCCGGTGACCAGGTCAACCCAAGGCATGCCTAGGGGAACTTTTGGAGCCAGCACAACCCCAGGCAAGCAAATGGGGCCTTGCAGCCACCAGGTCAAACCCGGGCAAGCGAGTGGTGCCTTGCAGCCACCAGGTCGACCCCCTGCAAGCCTTTGGGGCCCTGCACCACCAGGTCAACCTCAGGCAAGTAAATGGGGCCTGGCCTAGGTGCGGGGGGCACTCCTTGGAGGCTTAAGTCCGGATAGGGGGGGCACTGGATGGAAGCTTAAGGCCCTGGTGGTTGTGGGGGTCCTGCGTCCGCACTCCCTGTGGTTCTTTGGGAGTGAAGCCCAAGTGCGGCAGCAAGTCCAAGCTCGAGGACAACCCCAGGCATCCCTAGGGGGATTTTTGGAGCCCAGGTCAAGCCCAGGCAAGCGAATGGGGCCTTGCAGCCACCAGGTCAACCCAAGGCAAGCAAATGGGACCTTGCAGCCACCAAGGCAAACCCAGGAATGCAAATGGGGCCTTGCAGTCAACAGGTCAACCCCAGGTAAGCGAATGCAGCCACCAGGTCAAGCCTGGGAAGGGAATGGGGCCTGGCCCAGGTGGGGGGGGCACTTGTTGGAGGCTTAAGCTGGTGTGGGGGGGGCACTTGATGGAGGCTTAGCCCCTGGCAGTTGTGGGGTCCTGCGTCCGAACTCCCGGTGGTTTTTAGGGAGTGAAGCCCAGGGCGACAGCAAGTCCGGTCACCAGGTCAACCCAAGGCATGCCTAGGGGAACTTTTGGATCCCAGGACAACCCCAGGCAAGCAAATGGGGCCTTGCAGACGCCAGGTCAACACGAGGTAAGTGAATGGGGCCTTGTAGCCACCAGGACAACCCCCTGCAAGCCTATGGGGCCCTGCAGCCACCAGATCAACCCCAGGCAAGCGATTGGGGCTTTGCAGCCAGCAGGTCAACCCCAGGCAAACGAGTGGGGCCTTGCAGCCACCAGGACGACCCCCTGCAAGCCTTTGGGGCCCTGCAGCCACCAGGTCAACCTCAGGCAAGTGAATGGGGCCTGGCCCAGGTGCGGGGGGCACTCCTTGGAGGCTCAACTCCGGATGCGGGGGGCACTTGATGGAAGCTTAAGGCCCTGGTGGTTGTGGGGGTCCTACGTCCGCACTCCCGGTGGTTCTTTGGGAGTGAAGCCCAAGTGCGGCAGCAAGTCCAAGCTCCAGGACAACCCCAGGCATGCCTAGGGGGATTTTTGGAGCCCAGGTCAAGCCCAGGAAAGCGAATGGGGCCTTGCAGCCACAAGGTCAACCCAAGGCAAGTGAATGGGACCTAGCAGGCACCAAGGCAAACCCAGGTATGCGAATGGGGCCTTGCAGCCAACAGGTCAACCCCAGGTAAGCGAATGCAGCCTTGCAGCCACCAGGTCAAGCCTGGGAAGGGAATGGGGCCTGGCCCAGGTGGGGGGGGCACTTGTTGGAGGCTTAAGCTGGTGTGGGGGGGGCACTTGATGGAGGCTTAAGCCCCTGGCGGTTGTGGGGTCCTGCGTCCGCACTCCCGGTGGTTTTTAGGGAGTGAAGCCCAGGGCGGCAGCAAGTCCTGTCACCAGGTGAACCCAAGGCATGCCTAGGGGAACTTTTGGAGGCCAGGACAACCCCAGGCAAGCATATGGGGCCTTGCAGACGCCAGGTCAACACGAGGTAAGTGAATGGGGCCTTGTAGCCACCAGGAAAACCCCCTGCAAGCCTATGGGGCCCTGCAGCCACCAGGTCAACCCCAGGCAAGCGATTGGGGCCTTGCAGCCACCAGGTCAACCCCAGGCAAACGAGTGGGGCCTTGCAGCCACCAGGACGACCCCCTGGAAGCCTTTGGAGCCCTGCAGCCACCAGGTCAACCTCAGGCAAGTGAATGGGGCCTGGCCCGGGTGCGGGGGGCACTCCTTGGAGGCCCAACTCCGGATGCGGGGGGCACTTGATGGAAGCTTAAGGCCCTGGTGGTTGTGGGGGTCCTGCGTCCGCACTCCCGGTGGTTCTTTGGGAGTGAAGCCAAATGGAGGCAGCAATTCCGGGCTCCAGGACAACCCCAGGCATACCTAGGCGGAATTTTAGAGCCCAGGTCAAGCCCAGGCAAGCGAATGGGGCCTTGCAGGCACCAGGTAAACCCAAGGCAAGCGAATGGGGCCTTGCAGCCACAAGGTCAAGCCTGGGAAGGGAATGGGGCATGGCCCAGGTGGGGAGGGCACTTGTTGGAGGCTTAAGCTGGTATGGGGGGGGCACTTGATGGAGGCTTAAGCCCCTGGCGGTTGTGGGGTCCTGCGTCCGCACTCCCGGTGGTTTTTAGGGAGTGAAGCCCAGGGCGGCAGCAAGTCCGGTCACCAGGTCAACCCAAGGCATGCCTAGGGGAATTTTTGGAGCCCAGGACAACCCCAGGCAAGCAAATGGGGCCTTGCAGACGCCAGGTCAACACGAGGTAAGTGAATGGGGCCTTGTAGCCACCAGGACAAACCCCTGCAAGCCTATGGGGCCCTGCAGCCACCAGGTCAACCCCAGGCAAGCGATTGGGGCTTTGCAGCCACCAGGTCAACCCCAGGCAAACGAGTGGTGCCTTGCAGCCACCAGGACGACCCCCTGCAAGCCTTTGGGGCCCTGCAGCCACCAGGTCAACCTCAGGCAAGTGAATGGGGCCTGGCCCAGGTGCGGGGGGCACTCCTTGGAGGCTCAACTCCGGATGCGGGGGGCACTTGATGGAAGCTTAAGGCCCTGGTGGTTGTGGGTGTCCTACGTCCGCACTCCCGGTGGTTCTTTGGGAGTGAAGCCCAAGTGCGGCAGCAAGTCCAAGCTCCAGGACAACCCAAGGCATGCCTAGGGGGATTTTTGGAGCCCAGGTCAACCCCAGGAAAGCGAATGGGGCCTTGCAGCCACCAGGTCAACCCAAGGCAAGCGAATGGGACCTAGCAGGCACCAAGGCAAACCCAGGTATGCGAATGGGGCCTTGCAGCCAACAGGTCAACCCCAGGTAAGCGAATGCAGCCTTGCAGCCACCAGGTGAAGCCTGGGAAGGGAATGGGGCCTGTCCCAGGTGGGGGGGGCACTTGTTGGAGGCTTAAGCTGGTGTGGGGGGGGCACTTGATGGAGGCTTAAGCCCCTGGCGGTTGTGGGGTCCTGCGTCCGCACTCCCGGTGGTTTTTAGGGAGTGAAGCCCAGGGCGGCAGCAAGTCCGGTCACCAGGTCAACCCAAGGCATGCCTAGGGGAACTTTTGGAGCCCAGCACAACCCCAGGCAAGCAAATGGGGCCTTGCAGCCACCAGGTCAAACCCGGGCAAGCGAGTGGTGCCTTGCAGCCACCAGGTCGACCCCCTGCAAGCCTTTGGGGCCCTGCAGCCACCAGGTCAACCTCAGGCAAGTAAACGGGGCCTGGCCTAGGAGCGGGGGGCACTCCTTGGAGGCTTAAGTCCGGATGGGGGGGGCACTTGATGGAAGCTTAAGGCCCTGGTGGTTGTGGGGGTCCTGCGTCCGCACTCCCGGTGGTTCTTTGGGAGTGAAGCCCAAGTGCGGCAGCAAGTCCAAGCTCCAGGACAATCCCAGGCATGCCTAGGGGGATTTTTGGAGCCCAGGTCAAGCCCAGGCAAGCGAATGGGGCCTTGCAGCCACCAGGTCAACCCAAGGCAAGCAAATGGGACCTTGCAGCCACCAAGGCAAACCCAGGAATGCAAATGGGGCCTTGCAGTCAACAGGTCAACCCCAGGTAAGCGAATGCAGCCACCAGGTCAAGCCTGGGAAGGGAATGGGGCCTGGCCCAGGTGGCGGGGGCACTTGTTGGAGGCTTAAGCTGGTGTGGGGGGGGCACTTGATGGAGGCTTAAGCCCCTGGCGGTTGTGGGGTCCTGCGTCCGAACTCCCGGTGGTTTTTAGGGAGTGAAGCCCAGGGCGGCAGCAAGTCCGGTCACCAGGTCAACCCAAGGCATGCCTAGGGGAACTTTTGGATCCCAGGACAACCCCAGGCAAGCAAATGGGGCCTTGCAGCCACCAGGACGACCCCCTGCAAGCCTTTGGGGCCCTGCAGCCACCAGGTCAACCTCAGGCAAGTGAATGGGGCCTGGCCCAGGTGCGGGGGGCACTCCTTGGAGGCTCAACTCCGGATGCGGGGGGCACTTGATGGAAGCTTAAGGCCCTGGTGGTTGTGGGGGTCCTACGTCCGCACTCCCGGTGGTTCTTTGGGAGTGAAGCCCAAGTGCGGCAGCAAGTCCAAGCTCCAGGACAACCCCAGGCATGCCTAGGGGGATTTTTGGAGCCCAGGTCAAGCCCAGGCAAGCGAATGGGGCCTTGCAGCCACCAGGTCAACCCAAGGCAAGCGAATGGGACCTAGCAGGCACCAAGGCAAACCCAGGTATGCGAATGGGGCCTTGGAGCCAACAGGTCAACCCCAGGTAAGCGAATGCAGCCTTGCAGCCACCAGGTCAAGCCTGGGAAGGGAATGGCGCCTGGCCCAGGTGGGGGGGTCACTTGTTGGAGGCTTAAGCCCGTGGGGGGGGGCACGTGATGCAGGCTTAAGCCCCTGGCGGTTGTGAGGGTCCTGCATCCGCACTCCCGGTGGTTTTTAGGGAGTGAAGCCCAGGGCGGCAGCAAGTCCGGTCACCAGGTCAACCCAAGGCATGCCTAGGGGAACTTTTGGAGCCCAGGACAACCCCAGGCAAGCGACGGGGGCCTTGCAGGCACCAGGTCAAACCCGGGCAAGCGAGTGGTGCCTTGCAGCCACCAGGTCGACCCCCTGCAAGCCTTTGGGGCCCTGCAGCCACCAGGTCAACCTCAGGCAAGTGAATGGGGCCTGGCCCGGGTGCGGGGGGCACTCCTTGGAGGCCCAACTCCGGATGCGGGGGGCACTTGATGGAAGCTTAAGGCCCTGGTGGTTGTGGGGGTCCTGCGTCCGCACTCCCGGTGGTTGTTTGGGAGTGAAGCCAAATGGAGGCAGCAATTCCTTGCCCCAGGACAACCCCAGGCATACCTAGGCGGAATTTTGGAGCCCAGGTCAAGCCCAGGCAAGCGAATGGGGCCTTGCAGGCACCAGGTAAACCCAAGGCAAGCGAATGGGGCCTTGCAGCCACAAGGTCAAGCCTGGGAAGGGAATGGGGCCTGGCCCAGATGGGGAGGGCACTTGTTGGAGGCTTAAGCTGGTGTGGGGGGGGCACTTGATGGAGGCTTAAGCCCCTGGCGGTTGTGGGGTCCTGCGTCCGCACTCCCGGTGGTTTTTAGGGAGTGAAGCCCAGGGCGGCAGCAAGTCCGGTCACCAGGTCAACCCAAGGCATGCCTAGGGGAATTTTTGGAGCCCAGGACAACCCCAGGCAAGCAAATGGGGCCTTGCAGACGCCAGGTCAACACGAGGTAAGTGAATGGGGCCTTGTAGCCACCAGGAAAACCCCCTGCAAGCCTATGGGGCCCTGCAGCCACCAGGTCAACCCCAGGCAAGCGATTGGGGCCTTGCAGCCACCAGGTCAACCCCAGGCAAACGAGTGGGGCCTTGCAGCCACCAGGACGACCCCCTGCAAGCCTTTGGGGCCCTGCAGCCACCAGGTCAACCTCAGGCAAGTGAATGGGGCCTGGCCCAGGTGCGGGGGGCACTCCTTGGAGGCTCAACTCCGGATGCGGGGGGCACTTGATGGAAGCTTAAGGCCCTGGTGGTTGTGGGGGTCCTACGTCCGCACTCCCGGTGGTTCTTTGGGAGTGAAGCCCAAGTGCGGCAGCAAGTCCAAGCTCCAGGACAACCCCAGGCATGCCTAGGGGGATTTTTGGAGCCCAGGTCAAGCCCAGGCAAGCGAATGGGGCCTTGCAGCCACCAGGTCAACCCAAGGCAAGCGAATGGGACCTAGCAGGCACCAAGGCAAACCCAGGTATGCGAATGGGTCCTTGGAGCCAACAGGTCAACCCCAGGTAAGCGAATGCGGCCTTGCAGCCACCAGGTGAAGCCTGGGAAGGGAATGGCGCCTGGCCCAGGTGGGGCGGGGACTTGTTGGAGGCTTAAGCCCGTGGGGGGGGGCACGTGATGCAGGCTTAAGCCCCTGGCGGTTGTGAGGGTCCTGCATCCGCACTCCCGGTGGTTTTTAGGGAGTGAAGCCCAGGGCGGCAGCAAGTCCGGTCACCAGGTCAACCCAAGGCATGCCTAGGGGAATTTTTGGAGCCCAGTACAACCCCAGGCAAGCGACTGGGGCCTTGCAGCCACCAGGTCAAACCCGGGCAAGCGAGTGGTGCCTTGCAGCCACCAGGTCGACTCCCTGCAAGCCTTTGGGGCCCTGCAGCCACCAGGTCAACCTCAGGCAAGTGAATGGGGCCTGGCCCGGGTGTGGGGGGCACTCCTTGGAGGCCCAACTCCGGATGCGGGGGGCACTTGATGGAAGCTTAAGGCCCTGGTGGTTGTGGGGGTCCTGCGACCGCACACCCGGTGGTTCTTTGGGAGTGAAGCCAAATGGAGGCAGCAAGTACGGGCTCCAGGACAACCCCAGGCATACCTAGGCGGAATTTTAGAGCCCAGGTCAAGCCCAGGCAAGCGAATGGGGCCTTGCAGGCACCAGGTAAACCCAAGGCAAGCGAATGGGGCCTTGCAGCCACAAGGTCAAGCCTGGGAAGGGAATGGGGCCTGGCCCAGGTGGGGAGGGCACTTGTTGGAGGCTTAAGCTGGTGTGGGGGGGCACTTGATGGAGGCTTAAGCCCCTGGCGGTTGTGGGGTCCTGCGTCCGCACTCCCGGTGGTTTTTAGGGAGTGAAGCCCAGGGAGGCAGCAAGTCCGGTCATCAGGTCAACCCAAGGCATGCCTAGGGGAACTTTTGGAGCCCAGGACAACCCCAGGCAAGCAAATGGGGCCTTGCAGACGCCAGGTCAACACGAGGTAAGTGAATGGGGCCTAGTAGCCACCAGGAGAACCCCCTGCAAGCCTATGGGGCCCTGCAGCCACCAGGTCAACCCCAGGCAAGCGATTGGGGCCTTGCAGCCACCAGGTCAACCCCAGGCAAACGAGTGGGGCCTTGCAGCCACCAGGACGACCCCCTGCAAGCCTTTGGGGCCCTGCAGCCACCAGGTCAACCTCAGGCAAGTGAATGGGGCCTGGCCCAGGTGCGGGGGGCACTCCTTGGAGGCTCAACTCCGGATGCGGGGGGCACTTGATGAAAGCTTAAGGCCCTGGTGGTTGTGGGGGTCCTACGTCCGCACTCCCGGTGGTTCTTTGGGAGTGAAGCCCAAGTGTGGCAGCAAGTCCAAACTCCAGGACAACCCCAGGCATGCCTAGGGGGATTTTTGGAGCCAAGTCAAGCCCAGGCAAGCGAATGGGGCCTTGCAGCCACCAGGTCAACCCAATGCAAGCGAATGGGACCTAGCAGGCACCAAGGCAAACCCAGGAATGCGAATGGGGCTTTGCAGCCAACAGGTCGACCCAGGTAAGCGAATGCAGCCACCAGGTGAAGCCTGGGAAGGGAATGGGGCCTGGCCCAGGTGGGGGGGCACTTGTTGGAGGCTTAAGCCCGTGGGGGGGGCACGTGATGGAGGCTTAAGCCCCTGGCGGTTGTGAGGGTCCTGCATCCGCACTCCCGGTGGTTTTTAGGGAGTGAAGCCCAGGGCGGCAGCAAGTCCGGTCACCAGGTCAACCCAAGGCATGCCTAGGGTAACTTTTGGAGCCCAGGACAACCCCAGGCAAGCAAATGGGGCCTTGCAGACGCCAGGTCAACACGAGGTAAGTGAATGGGGCCTTGTAGCCACCAGGACAACCCCCTGCAAGCCTATGGGGCCCTGCAGCCACCAGGTCAACCCCAGGCAAGCGATTGGGGCCTTGCAGCCACCAGGTCAACCCCAGGCAAACGAGTGGGGCCTTGCAGCCACCAGGACGACCCCCTGCAAGCCTTTGGGGCCCTGCAGCCACCAGGTCAACCTCACGCAAGTGAATGGGGCCTGGCCCAGGTGCGGGGGGCACTCCTTGGAGGCTCAACTCCGGATGCGGGGGGCACTTGATGAAAGCTTAAGGCCCTGGTGGTTGTGGGGGTCCTACGTCCGCACTCCCGGTGGTTCTTTGGGAGTGAAGCCCAAGTGCGGCAGCAAGTCCAAGCTCCAGGACAACCCCAGGCATGCCTAGGTGGATTTTTGGAGCCAAGTCAAGCCCAGGCAAGCGAATGGGGCCTTTCAGCCACCAGGTAAACCCAAGGCAAGCGAATGGGGCCTTGCAGCCACCAGGTCAAGCCTGGGAAGGGAATGGGGCCTGGCCCAGGTGGGGGGGGCACTTGTTGGAGGTTTAAGCGGGTGTGGGGGGGGCACTTGATGGAGGCTTAAGCCCCTGGCGGTTGTTGGGTCCTGCGTCCACACTCCCGGTGTTTTTTAGGGAGTGAAGCCCAGGGCGGCAGCAAGTCCGGTCACCAGGTCAACCCAAGGCATGCCTAGGGGAACTTTTGGAGCCCAGGACAACCCCAGGCAAGCAAATGGGGCCTTGCAGACGCCAGGTCAACACGAGGTAAGTGAATGGGGCCTTGTAGCCACCAGGACAACCCCCTGCAAGCCTATGGGGCCCTGCAGCCACCAGGTCAACCTCAGGCAAGTGAATGGGGCCTTGCAGCCACCAGGTCAACCCCAGGCAAACGAGTGGGGCCTTGCAGCCACCAGGACGACTCCCTGCAAGCCTTTGGGGCCCTGCAGCCACCAGGTCAACCTCAGGCAAGTGAATGGGGCCTGGCCCAGGTGCGGGGGGCACTCCTTGGAGGCTCAACTCCGGATGCGGGGGGCACTTGATGGAAGCTTAAGGCCCTGGTGGTTGTGGGGGTCCTACGTCCGCACTCCCGGTGGTTCTTTGGGAGTGAAGCCCAAGTGCGGCAGCAAGTCCAAGCTCCAGGACAACCCCAGGCATGCCTAGGGGGATTTTTGGAGCCCAGGTCAAGCCCAGGCAAGCGAATGGGGCCTTGCAGCCACCAGGTCAACCCAAGGCAAGCGAATGGGACCTAGCAGGCACCAAGGCAAACCCAGGTATGCGAATGGGGCCTTGCAGCCAACAGGTCAACCCCAGGTAAGCGAATGCAGCCTTGCAGCCACCAGGTCAAGCCTGGGAAGGGAATGGGGCCTGGCCCAGGTGGGGGGGGCACTTGTTGGAGGCTTAAGCTGGTGTGGGGGGGGCACTTGATGGAGGCTTAAGCCCCTGGCGGTTGTGGGGTCCTGCGTCCGCACTCCCGGTGGTTTTTAGGGAGTGAAGCCCAGGGCGGCAGCAAGTCCGGTCACCAGGTCAACCCAAGGCATGCCTAGGGGAACTTTTGGAGCCCAGGACAACCCCAGGCAAGCGACTGGGGCCTTGCAGCCACCAGGTCAAACCCGGGCAAGCGAGTGGTGCCTTGCAGCCACCAGGTCGACCCCCTGCAAGCCTTTGGGGCCCTGCAGCCACCAGGTCAACCTCAGGCAAGTGAATGGGGCCTGGCCTAGGTGCGGGGGGCACTCCTTGGAGGCTTAAGTCCGGATGCGGGGGGCACTTGATGGCAGCTTAAGGCCCTGGTGGTTGTGGGGGTCCTGCGTCCGCACTCCCGGTGGTTCTTTGGGAGTGAAGCCAAATGGAGGCAGCAAGTACGGGCTCCAGGACAACCCCAGGCATACCTAGGCGGAATTTTAGAGCCCAGGTCAAGCCCAGGCAAGCGAATGGGGCCTTGCAGCCACCAGGTAAACCCAAGGCAAGCGAATGGGGCCTTGCAGCCACAAGGTCAGGCCTGGGAAGGGAATGGGGCCTGGCCCAGGTGGGGGGGGCACTTGATGGAGGCTTAAGCCCCTGGCGGTTGTTGGGTCCTGCGTCCGCACTCCCGGTGTTTTTTAGGGAGTGAAGCCCAGGGCGGCAGCAAGTGCGGTCACCAGGTCAACCCAAGGCATGCCTAGGGGAACTTTTGGAGACCAGGACAACCCCAGGCAAGCAAATGGGGCCTTGCAGACGCCAGGTCAACACGAGGTAAGTGAATGGGGCCTTGTAGCCACCAGGACAACCCCCTGCAAACCTATGGGGCCGTGCAGCCACCAGGTCAACCCCAGGCAAGCGATTGGGGCCTTGCAGCCACCAGGTCAACCCCAGGCAAACGAGTGGGGCCTTGCAGCCACCAGGATGACCCCCTGAAAGCCTTTGGGGCCCTGCAGCCACGAGGTCAACCTCAGGCAAGTGAATGGGGCCTGGCCCAGGTGCGGGGGGCACTCCTTGGAAGCTCAACTCCGGATGCGGGGGGCACTTGATGGAAGCTTAAGGCCCTGGTGGTTGTGGGGGTCCTACGTCCGCACTCCCGGTGGCTCTTTGGGAGTGAAGCCCAAGTGCGGCAGCAAGTCCAAGCTCCAGGACAACCCCAGGCATGCCTAGGGGGATTTTTGGAGCCCAGGTCAAGCCCAGGCAAGCGAATGGGGCCTTGCAGCCAACAGGTCAACCCAAGGCAAGCAAATGGGACTTAGCAGGCACCAAGGCAAACCCAGGAATGCAAATGGGGCCTTGCAGCCAACAGGTCAACCCCAGGTAAGCGAATGCAGCCACCAGGTGAAGCCTGGGAAGGGAATGGGGCCTGGCCCAGGTGGGGGGGGCACTTGTTGGAGGCTTAAGCCCGTGGGGGGGGGGCACGTGATGGAGGCTTAAGCCCCTGGCGGTTGTGAGGGTCCTGCATCCGCACTCCCGGTGGTTTTTAGGGAGTGAAGCCCAGGGCGGCAGCAAGTCCGGTCACCAGGTCAACCCAAGGCATGCCTAGGGGAACTTTGGGAGCCCAGGACAACCCCAGGCAAGCGACTGGGGCCTTGCAGCCACCAGGTCAAACCTGGGCAAGCGAGTGGTGCCTTGCAGCCACCAGGTCGACCCCCTGCAAGCCTTTGGGGCCCTGCAGCCACCAGGTCAACCTCAGGCAAGTGAATGGGGCCTGGCCTAGGTGCGGGGGGCACTCCTTGGAGGCTTAAGTCCGGATGGGGGGGGCACTTGATGGCAGCTTTAGGCCCTGGTGGTTGTGGGGGTCCTGCGTCCGCACTCCCGGTGGTTCTTTGGGAGTGAAGCAAATGGAGGCAGCAATTCCGGGCTCCAGGACAACCCCAGGCATACCTAGGCGGAATTTTAGAGCCCAGGTCAAGCCCAGGCAAGCGAATGGGGCCTTGCAGCCACCAGGTAAACCCAAGGCAAGCGAATGGGGCCTTGCAGCCACAAGGTCAAGCCTGGGAAGGGAATGGGGCCTGGCCCAGGTGCGGGGGGCACTTGTTGGAGGCTTAAGCGGGTGTGGGGGGGGCACTTGATGGAGGCTTAAGCCCCTGGCAGTTGTGGGGTCCTCCGTCCGCACTCCCGGTGGCTTTTAGGGAGTGAAGCCCAGGGCAGCAGCAAGTCCGGTCACCAGGTCAACCCAAGGCATGCCTAGGGGAACTTTTGGAGCCCAGGACAACCCCAGGCAAGCAAATGGGGCCTTGCAGATGCCAGGTCAACACGAGGTAAGTGAATGGGGCCTTGTAGCCACCAGGACAACCCCCTGCAAGCCTATGGGGCCCTGCAGCCACCAGGTCAACCCCAGGCAAGCGATTGGGGCCTTGCAGGAACCAGGTAAACCCCAGGCAAACGAGTGGGGCCTTGCAGCCACCAGGACGACTCCCTGCAGGCCTTTGGGGCCCTGCAGCCACCAGGTCAACCTCAGGCAAGTGAATGGGGCCTGGCCCAGGTGCGGGGGGCACTCCTTGGAGGCTCAACTCCGGATGCGGGGGGCACTTGATGGAAGCTTAAGGCCCTGGTGGTTGTGGGGGTCCTACGTCCGCACTCCCGGTGGTTCTTTGGGAGTGAAGCCCAAGTGCGGCAGCAAGTCCAAGCTCCAGGACAACCCCAGGCATGCCTAGGGGGATTTTTGGAGCCCAGGTCAAGCCCAGGCAAGCGAATGGGGCCTTGCAGCCACCAGGTCAACCCAAGGCAAGCGAATGGGACCTAGCAGGCACCAGGGCAAACCCAGGAATGCAAATGGGGCCTTGCAGCCAACAGGTCAACCCCAGGTAAGCGAATGCAGCCTTGCAGCCACCAGGTGAAGCCTGGGAAGGGAATGGGGCCTGGCCCAGGTGGGGGGGGCACTTGTTGGAGGCTTAAGCCCGTGGGGGGGGGCACGTGATGGAGGCTTAAGCCCCTGGCGGTTGTGAGGGTCCTGCATCCGCACTCCCGGTGGTTTTTAGGGAGTGAAGCCCAGGGCAGCAGCAAGTCCGGTCACCAGGTCAACCCAAGGCATGCCTAGGGGAACTTTTGGAGCCCAGGACAACCCCAGGCAAGCGACTGGGGCCTTGCAGCCACCAGGTCAAACCTGGGCAAGCGAGTGGTGCCTTGCAGCCACCAGGTCGACCCCCTGCAAGCCTTTGGGGCCCTGCAGCCACCAGGTCAACCTCAGGCAAGTGAATGGGGCCTGGCCTAGGTGCGGGGGGCACTCCTTGGAGGCTTAAGTCCGGATGGGGGGGGCACTTGATGGCAGCTTTAGGCCCTGGTGGTTGTGGGGGTCCTGCGTCCGCACTCCCGGTGGTTCTTTGGGAGTGAAGCAAATGGAGGCAGCAATTCCGGGCTCCAGGACAACCCCAGGCATACCTAGGCGGAATTTTAGAGCCCAGGTCAAGCCCAGGCAAGCGAATGGGGCCTTGCAGCCACCAGGACGACCCTAGGCAAGCTATTGGGGCCTGGCCCAGGTGTGTGGGGCCCAATAGGCTGGCAGGGGATTGATCTGGTGGCTGCAAGGCCCCATTCGCTTAGCCTGGGCTTGACCTCGGCTCCAAAATTGCCCCTAGGCATGCCTGCTGTTGTCCTGGAGCCCGGACTTCCTGACGCCCTTGGGCTTCACTCCCAAAAAACCACCGGGAGTGCGGACGCAGAACCACCAGCGCCTCTAAGCTTCCATCAAGTGCCCCCCGCATCTGGACTTAAGCCTCCAAGGAGTGCCCCCCGCACCTGGGCCAGGCCCCATTCACTTGCCTGAGGTTGACCTGTTGGCTGCAAGGCCCCATTCACTTACCTCGTGTTTACCTGGCGTCTGCAAGGCCCCATTTGCTTGCCTGGGGTTGTCCTGGGCTCCAAAAGTTCCCCTAGGCATGCCTTGGGTCGACCTGGTGACCGGACTTGCTGCCGCCCTGGGCTTCACTCCCTAAAAACCACCGGGAGTGCGGACGCAGGACCCTCACAACCGCCAGGGGCTTAAGCCTCCATTAAGTGCCACCCCCACATGGGCTTACGCCTTCAAGTGGCCCCCCCCACCTGTGCCAGGCTTCATTCCCTTCCCAGGGTTGACCTGGTGGCTGCAAGGCCCCATTCGCTTACCTGGGGTTGACCTGCTGGCTGCAAGGTCCCATTCGCATACCTGGGTTTGCCTTGGTGCCTGCTAGGCCCCATTCGCTTGCCTTGGGTAGACCTGGACTCCAAAATTCCCCCTAGGCATGCCTGGGATTGTCCTGGAGCCCGGAATTGCTGCCGCCCTTAGGCTTCACTCCCAAAAAACCACCGGGAGTGCGGACGCAGGACCCCCACAACCACCAGGGCCTCTAAGCTTCCATCAAGTGCCCCCCGCATCTGGACTTAAGCCTCCAAGGAGTGCCCCCCGCACCTGGGCCAGGCCCCATTCACTTGCCTGAGGTTAACCTGGTGGCTGCAGGGCCCCAAAGGCTTGCAGGGGGTCGTCCTGGTGGCTGAAAGGCCCCACTCGCTTGCCTGGGGTTGACCTGGTGGCTGCATGGCCCAATAGGCTTGCAGGGGGTTGACCTGGTGGCTGCAAGGCCGCATGCACTTACCTGGTGTTTACGTGGTGGCTGCAAGGTCCCATTCGCATACCTGGGTTTGCCTTGGTGCCTGCTAGGCCCCATTCGCTTGCCTTGGGTAGACCTGGACTCCAAAATTCCCCCTAGGCATGCCTGGGATTGTCCTGGAGCCCGGAATTGCTGCCGCCCTTACTCTTCACTCCCAAAAAACCACCGGGAGTGCGGACGCAGGACCCCCACAACCACCAGGGCCTCTAAGCTTCCATCAAGTGCCCCCCGCATCTGGACTTAAGCCTCCAAGGAGTGCCCCCCGCACCTGGGCCAGGCCCCATTCACTTGCCTGAGGTTAACCTGGTGGCTGCAGGGCCCCAAAGGCTTGCAGGGGGTCGTCCTGGTGGCTGAAAGGCCCACTCGCTTGCCTGGGGTTGACCTGGTGGCTGCATGGCCCAATAGGCTTGCAGGGGGTTGACCTGGTGGCTGCAAGGCCGCATTCACTTACCTCGTGTTTACCTGGTGGCTGCAAGGCCCCATTCGCTTACCTGGGGTTGACCTCCTGGCTGCAAGGCC
Organism: Crocodylus siamensis; assembly: GCF_052110815.1. NCBI lineage: Eukaryota > Metazoa > Chordata > Crocodylia > Crocodylidae > Crocodylus > Crocodylus siamensis. The sequence continues at coordinate 94,253 of NW_028324589.1, forward strand.
CCATTGGCATACCTGGGTTTGCCTTGGTCCCTGCTAGGCCCCATTCGCTTGCCTTGGGTTGACCTGGTGGCTGCAAGGCCCCATTCGCTTGCCTGGGTTTGACCTGGGCTCCAAAATTTCCCCTAGGCATGCCTGGGGTTGTCCTGGAGCCCGGACTTGCTGCCGCACTTGGGCTTCACTCCCAAAAAACCACCGGGAGTGCGGACGCAGGACCCCCACAACCACCAGGGCCTCTAAGCTTCCATCAAGTGCCCCCCGCATCTGGACTTAAGCCTCCAAGGAGTGCCCCCCGCACCTGGGCCAGGCCCCATTCACTTGCCTGAGGTTGACCTGGTGGCTGCAGGGCCCCAAAGGCTTGCAGGTTGTCGTCCTGTTGGCTGAAAGGCCCCACTCGCTTGCCTGGGGTTGACTTGGTGGCTGCAAGGCCCCACTCGCTTGCCTGGGGTTGACCTGGTGGCTGCAGTGCCCCATAGGCTTGCAGGGGGTTGACCTGGTGTCCGCACGGCCCCATTCACTTACCTCGTGTTTACCTGGCGTCTGCAAGGCCACTTTTGCTTGCCTGGGGTTGTCCTGGGCTCCAAAAGTTCCCCTAGGCATGCCTTGGGTTGACCTGGTGACCGGACTTGCTGCCGCCCTGGGCTTCACTCCGTAAAAACCACCGGGAGTGTGGACGCAGGACCGTCACAACCGCCAGCGGCTTAAGTCTCCATCAAGTGCCCCCTGCACACGGGCTTTAGCCTCCAACAAGTGCCCCCCACACCTGGGCCAGGCCCCATTAGCTTGCCTAGGGTCGTCCTGGGGGCTGCAAGGCCCCACTCGCTTGCCTGTGGTTGATCTGGTGGCTGCAAGGCCCCAGTCGCTTGCCTGAGGTTGACGTGGTGGCTGCAGGGCCCCAAAGGCTTGCAGGGGGTCGTCCTGGTGGCTGCAAGGCCCCACTCGCTTGCCTGGGGTTGACTTGGTGGCTGCAAGGCCCCAATCGCTTGCCTGGGGTTGACCTGGTGGCTGCACGGCCTCATTCACTTACCTCGTGTTTACCTGGCATCTGCAAGGCCCCATTTGCTTGCCTGGGGTTGTCCTGGGCTCCAAAAGTTCCCCTAGGCATGCCTTGGGTTGACCTGGTGACCGGACTTGCTGCCGCCCTGGGCTTCACTCCGTAAAAACCACCAGGAATGTGGACGCAGGACCGTCACAACCGCCAGGGGCTGAAGTCTCCATGAAGTGCCCCCCGCACACGGGCTTTAGCCTCCAACAAGTGCCCCCCCACACCTGGGCCAGGCCCCATTAGCTTGCCTAGGGTCGTCCTGGTGGCTGCAAGGCCCCACTCGCTTGCCTGGGGATGACCTGCTGGCTGCAAGGCCCCATTCGCATGCCTGGGTTTGCCTTGGTGCCTGCTAGGCCCCATTCGCTTGCCTTGGGTTGACCTGGTGGCTGCAAGGCCCCATTCGCTTGCCTGGGGTTGACCTGGTGTCTGCAAGGCCCCAGTCGCTTGCCTGACGTTGACCTGATGGCTGGAGGGCCCCAAAGGCTTGCAGGGGGTCGTCCTGGTGTCTGCAAGGCCCAAGTCGCTTGCCTGGAGTTGACCTGGTGGCTGCAGGGCCCCAGTCGCTTGCCTGGGGTTGACCTGGTGGCTGCAAGGCCCCATTAGCTTGCCTGGGCTTGACCTGGGCTCCAAAATTCCCCCTAGGCATGCCTGGGGTTGTCCTGGAGCCCGGACTTGCTGCCGCCCTTGGGCTTCACTCTCAAAAAACCACAGGGAGTGCGGACGCAGGACCCCCACAACCACCAGGGCCTCTAAGCTTCCATCAAGTGCCCCCCGCATCTGGACTTAAGCCTCCAAGGAGTGCCCCCTGCACCTGGGCCAAGCCCCATTCACTTGCCTGAGGTTGACCTGGTGATTGCAGGGCCCCAAAGGCTTGCAGGTGGTCGTCCTGGTGGCTGAAAGGCCCCACTCGTTTGCCTGGGGTTGACCTGATGGCTGCATGGCCCCATAGGCTTGCAGGGGGTTCACCTGGTGGCTGCAAGGCCCCATTCACTTACCTCGTGTTTACCTGGCGTCTGCAAGGCCCCCCTTGCTTGCCTGGGATTGTCCTGGGCTCCAAAATTTCCCCTAGGAATGCCTTGGGTTGACCTGGTGACCAGACCTGCTGCCGCCCTGGGCTTCACTCCCTAAAAACCACCGGGAGTACGGACGCAGGACCCTCACAACCACCAGGGGCTTAAGCCTCCATTAAGTGCCACCCCCACATGGGCTTAAGCCTTCAAGTGGCCCCCCCACCTGGGCCAGGCCTCATTCCCTTCCCAGGGTAGACCTGGTGGCTGCAAGGCCCCATTCGCTTACCTGGGGTTGACCTGCTGGCTGCAAGGCCCCATTCGCATACCTGGGTTTGCCTTGGTGCCTGCTAGGCCCCATTCGCTTGCCTGGGCTTGACCTGGGCTCCAAAATTCCCCCTAGGCATGCCTGGGGTTGTCCTGGAGCCCGGAATTGCTGCCGCCCTTGGGCTTCACTTCCAAAAAACCCACCGGGAGGGTCGGACGCAGGACCCCCACAACCACCAGAGCCTTAAGCTTCCATCAAGTGCCCCCCCCATCCGGACTTAAGCCTCCAAGGAGTGCCCCCCGCACCTGGGCCAGGCCCCATTCACTTGCCTGAGGTTGACCTGGTGGCTGCAGGGCCCCAAAGGCTTGCAGGTGGTCGTCCTGGTGGCTGAAAGGCCCCACTCGCTTGCCTGGGGTTGACTTGGTGGCTGCAGGGCCCCAAAGGCTTGCAGGGGGTCGTCCTGGTGGCTTCAAGGCCCAAGTCGCTTGCCTGGGGTTGACCTGGTGGCTGCAAGGCCCCATTCGCTTGCCTTGGGTTGACCTGGTGGCTGCAAGGCCCCATTCGCTTGCCTGGGGTTGACCTGGTGGCTGCAAGGCCCCAGTCGCTTGCGTGAGGTTGACCTGGTGGCTGCAGGGCCCCAAAGGCTTTCAGGGGGTCGTCCTGGTGGCTTCAAGGCCCAAGTCGCTTGCCTGGGGTTGACCTGGTGGCTGCAGGGCCCCAGTCGCTTGCCTGGGGTTGACCTGGTGGCTGAAAGGCCAACTCGCTTGACTGGGGTTGACCTGGTGGCTGCATGGCCCCATAGGCTTGCAGGGGGTTGACCTGGTGGCTGCAAGGCCCCATTCACTTACCTCGTGTTTACCTGGCGTCTGCAAGGCCCCACTTGCTTGCCTGGGATTGTCCTGGGCTCCAAAATTTCCCCTAGGCATGCCTTGGGTTGACCTGGTGACCGGACTTGCTGCCGCCCTGGGCTTCACTCCCTAAAAACCACCGGGAGTGCGGACGCAGGACCCTCACAACCACCAGGGGCTTAAGCCTCCATTAAGTGCCACCCCCACATGGGCTTAAGCCTTCAAGTGGCCCCCCCCACCTGGGCCAGGCCTCATTCCCTTCCCAGGGTTGACCTGGTGGCTGCAAGGCCCCATTCGCTTACCTGGGGTTGACCTGCTGGCTGCAAGGCCCCATTCGCATACCTGGGTTTGCCTTGGTGCCTGCTAGGCCCCATTCGCTTGCCTTGGGTTGACCTGGTGGCTGCAAGGCCCCATTCGCTTGCCTGGGCTTGACCTGGGCTCCAAAATACCCCCTAGGCATGCCTGGGGTTGTCCTGGAGCCCGGACTTGCTGCCGCCCTTGGGCTTCACTTCCAAAAAACCACCGGGAGTGCGGACGCAGGACCCCCACAACCACCAGAGCCTTAAGCTTCCATCAAGTGCCCGCCCCATCTGGACTTAAGCCTCCAAGGAGTGCCCCCCGCACCTGGGCCAGGCCCCATTCACTTGCCTGAGGTTGACCTGGTGGCTGCAGGGCCCCAAAGGCTTGCAGGGGGTCGTCCTGGTGGCTGCAAGGCCCCATTCGCTTGCCTGGGGTTGACCTGGTGGCTGCAAGGCCCAAATCACTTGTCTTGGGTTGACATGGTGGCTGCAGTGCCCCATAGGCTTGCAGGGGGTTGACCTGGTGGCTGCAAGGCTCTATTCACTTACCTCGTGTTCACCTGGCGTCTGCAAGGCCCCATTTGCTTGCCTGGGGTGTCCTGGGCTTCAAAAGTTGCCCTAGGCATGCCTTGGGTTGACCTGGTGACCGGACTTGCTGCCGCCCTGGGTTTCACTCCGTAAAAACCACCGGGAGTGCGGACGCAGGTCCCTCTCAACCACCAGGGGCTTAAGCCTCCATCAAGTGCCCCCGCCACACGGGCTTAAGCCTCCAACAAGTGCCCCCCACATCTGGGCCAGGCGCCATACCCTTCCCAGGGTTGACCTGGTGGCTGCAAGGCCCCATTCGCATACCTGGGGTTGAGCTGCTGACTGCAAGGCCCCATTGGCATACCTGGGTTTGCCTTGGTGCCTGCTAGGCGCCATTCGCTTGCCTTGGGTTGACCTGGTGGCTGCAAGGCCCCATTCGCTTGCCTGGGCTTGACCTGACCTCCAAAATTCTCCCTAGGCATGCCTGGGGTTGTCCTGGAGCCCGGAATTGCTGCCGCCCTTGGGCTTCACTCCCAAAAAACCACCGGGAGTGCGGACGCAGGACCCCCACAACCACCAGGGCGTTAAGGTTCCATCAAGTGCCACCCTCATCCGGACTTAAGCCTCCAAGGAGTGCGCCCCGCACCTGGGCCAGGCCCCATTCACTTGCCTGAGGTTGACCTGGTGGCTGCAGGGCCCCAAAGGCTTGCAGGTGGTCGTCCTGGTGGCTGAAAGGCCCCACTCGCTTGCCTGGGGTTGACTTGGTGGCTGCAAGGCCCCAATCGCTTGCCTGGGGTTGACCTGGTGGCTGTACGGCCCCTTTCACTTACCTCGTGTTTACCTGGCATCTGCAAGGCCCCATTTGCTTGCCTGGGGTTGTCCTGGGCTTCCAAAGTTCCCCTAGGCATGCCTTGGGTTGGCCTGGTGACCGGACTTGCTGCCGCCCTGGGCTTCACTCCGTAAAAACCACCGGGAGTGTGGACGCAGGACCGTCACAACCGCCAGGGGCTTAAGTCTCCATCAAGTGCCCCCCACACCTGGGCCAGGCCCCATTAGCTTGCCTAGGGTCGTCCTGGTGGCTGCAAGGCCCCATTCGCTTGCATTGGGTTGACCTGGTGGCTGCAAGGCCCCATTCGCTTGCCTGGGGTTGACCTGGTGGCTGCAAGGCCCCAGTCGCTTGCCTGAGGTTGACCTGGTGGCTGCAGGGCCCCAAAGGCTTGCAGGGGGTGGTCCTGGTGGCTGCAAGGCCCCACTCGCTTGCCTGAGGTTGACCTGGTGGCTGCAAGGCCCCAGTCGCTTGCCTGGGGTTGACCTGGTGGCTGCAGGGCCCCATAGGCTTGCAGGGGGTTGACCTGGTGGCTGCAAGGCTCTATTCACTTACCTCGTGTTCACCTGGCGTCTGCAAGGCCCCATTTGCTTGCCTGGGGTTGTCCTGGGCTCCAAAAGATCCCCTAGGCATGCCTTGGGTTGACCTGGTGACCGGACTTGCTGCCGCCCTGGGCTTCACTCCGTAAAAACCACCGGGAGTGTGGACGCAGGACCGTTCACAACCGCCAGGGGCTTAAGTCTCCATCAAGTGCCCCCCGCACACGGGCTTTAGCCTCCAACAAGTGCCCCCCACACCTGGGCCAGGCCCCATTAGCTTGCCTAGGGTCGTCCTGGGGGCTGCAAGGCCCCACTCGCTTGCCTGTGGTTGACCTGCTGGCTGCAAGGCCCCATTCGCATACCTGGGATTGCCTTGCTGCCTGCTAGGCCCCATTCGCTTGCCTTGGGTTGACATGGTGGCTGCAAGGCCCCATTCTCTTGCCTGGGGTTGACCTGGTGGCTGCAAGGCCCCAGTCGCTTGCCTGAGGTTGACCTGGTGGCTGCAGGGCCCCAAAGGCTTGCAGGGGGTCGTCCTGGTGGCTGCAAGGCCCCACTCGCTTGCCTGGGGTTGACCTGGTGGCTGCACGGCCCCATTCACTTACCTCGTGTTTACCTGGCATCTGCAAGGCCCCATTTGCTTGCCTGGGGTTGTCCTGGGCTCCAAAAGTTCCCCTAGGCATGCCTTGGGTTGACCTGGTGACCGGACTTGCTGCCTCCCTGGGCTTCACTCCGTAAAAACCACCAGGAATGTGGACGCAGGACCGTCACAACCGCCAGGGGCTGAAGTCTCCATCAAGTGCCCCCCGCACACGGGCTTTAGCCTCCAACAAGTGCCCCCCACACCTGGGCCAGGCCCCATTAGCTTGCCTAGGGTCATCCTGGTGGCTGCAAGGCCCCACTCGCTTGCCTGGGGTTGACCTGCTGGCTGCAAGGCCCCATTCGCATACCTGGGTTTGCCTTCGTGCCTGCTAGGCCCCATTCGCTTGCCTTGGGTTGACATGGTGGCTGCAAGGCCCCATTCGCTTGCCTGGGGTTGACCTGGTGGCTGCAAGGCCCCAGTCGCTTGCCTGAGGTTGACCTGGTGGCTGCAGGGCCCCAAAGGCTTGCAGGGGGTCGTCCTGGTGACTGCAAGGCCCCACTCGCTTGCCTGGGGTTGACTTGGTGGCTGCAAGGCCCCAATCGCTTGCCTGGGGTTGACCTGGTGGCTGCACGGCCCCATTCACTTACCTCGTGTTTACCTGGCATCTGCAAGGCCCCATTTGCTTGCCTGGGGTTGTCCTGGGCTCCAAAAGTTCCCCTAGGCATGCCTTGGGTTGACCTGGTGACCGGACTTGCTGCCGCCCCTGGCCTTCACTCCGTAAAAACCACCAGGAATGTGGACGCAGGACCGTCACAACCGCCAGCGGCTGAAGTCTCCATCAAGTGCCCCCCGCACACGGGCTTTAGCCTCCAACAAGTGCCCCCCACACCTGGGCCAGGCCCCATTAGCTTGCCTAGGGTCGTCCTGGGGGCTGCAAGGCCCCACTCGCTTGCCTGGGGTAGACCTGCTGGCTGAAAGGCCCCACTCGCTTGACTGGGGTTGACCTGGTGGCTGCATGGCCCCATAGGCTTGCAGGGGGTTGACCTGGTGGCTGCAAGGCCCCATTCACTTTACCTCGTGTTTACCTGGCATCTGCAAGGCCCCACTTGCTTGCCTGGGATTGTCCTGGGCTCCAAAATTTCCCCTAGGCATGCCTTGGGTTGACCTGGTGACCGGACTTGCTGCCGCCCTGGGCTTCACTCCCTAAAAACCACTGGGAGTGCGGACGCAGGACCCTCACAACCACCAGGGGCTTAAGCCTCCATTAAGTGCCACCCCCACATGGGCTTAAGCCTTCAAGTGGCCCCCGCACCTGGGACAGGCCTCATTCCCTTCCCAGGGTTGACCTGCTGGCTGCAAGGCCCCATTCGCTTACCTGGGGTTGACCTGCTGGCTGCAAGGCCCCATTGGCATACCTGGGTTTGCCTTGGTGCCTGCTAGGTCCCATTCGCTTGCCTTGGGTTGACCTGGTGGCTGCAAGGCCCCATGCGCTTGCCTGGGCTTGACCTGGGCTCCAAAATTTCCCCTAGGCATGCCTGGGGTTGTCCTGGAGCCCGGACTTGCTGCCGCCCTTGGGCATCACTTCCAAAATACCACCGGGAGTGCGGACGCAGGACCCCCACAACCACCAGAGCCTTAAGCTTCCATCAAGTGCCCCCCCATCCGGACTTAAGCCTCCAAGGAGTGCCCCCCGCACCTGGGCCAGGCCCCATTCACTTGCCTGAGGTTGACCTGGTGGCTGCAGGGCCCCAAAGGCTTGCAGGGGGTCGTCCTGGTGGCTGCAAGGCCCCACTCGCTTGCCTGGGGTTGACCTGGTGGCTGCAAGGCCCCAATCGCTTGCCTGGGGTTGACTTGGTGGCTGCAGTGCCCTATAGGCTTGCAGGGGGTTGACCTGGTGTCCGCACGGCCCCATTCACTTACCTCGTGTTTACCTGGCGTCTGCAAGGCCCCATTTGCTTGCCTGGGGTTGTCCTGGGCTCCAAAAGTTCCCCTAGGCATGCCTTGGGTTGACCTGGTGACCGGACTTGCTGCCGCCCTGGGCTTCACTCCGTAAAAACCACCGGGAGTGTGGACGCAGGACCGTAACAACCGCCAGGGGCTTAAGTCTCCATCAAGTGCCCCCCGCACACAGGCTTTAGCCTCCAACAAGTGCCCCCCACACCTGGGCCAGGCCCCATTAGCTTGCCTAGGGTCGTCCTGGTGGCTGCAAGGCCCCACTCGCTTGCCTGTGGTTGACCTGGTGGCTGCAAGGCCCCATTCGCTTGCCTGGGCTTGACCTGGGCTCCAAAATTCCCCCTAGGCATGCCTGGGGTTGTCCTGAAGCCCGGACTTGCTGCTGCCCTTGGGCTTCACTTCCAAAAAACCACCGGGAGTGCGGACGCAGGACCCCCACAACCACCAGAGCCTTAAGCTTCCATCAAGTGCCCCCCGCATCCGGACTTAAGCCTCCAAGAAGTGCCCCCCGCACCTGGGCCAGGCCCCATTCACTTGCCTGAGGTTCACCTGGTGGCTGCAGGGCCCCAAAGACTTGCAGGGGGTCGTCCTGGTGGCTGCAAGGCCCCACTCGCTTGCCTCGTGTTTACCTGGCGTCTGCAAGGACCCATTTGCTTGCCTGGGGTTGTCCTGGGCTCCAAAAGATCCCCTAGGCATGCCTTGGGTTGACCTGGTGCCCGGACTTGCTGCCGCCCTGGGCTTCACTCCGTAAAAACCACTGGGAGTGTGGACGCAGGACCGTCACAACCGCCAGGGGATTAAGTCTCCATCAAGTGCCCCCCGCCCAGGGGCTTTAGCCTCCAACAAGTGCCCCCCACTCCTGGGCCAGGCCCCATTAGCTTGCCTAAGGTCGTCCTGGTGGCTGCAAGGCCCCACTCGCTTGCCTGTGGTTGACCTGCTGGCTGCAAGGCCCCATTCGCATACCTGGGATTGCCTTGCTGCCTGCTAGGCCCCATTCGCTTGCCTTGGGTTGACCTGGTGGCTGCAAGGCCCCATTCGCTTGCCTGGGGTTGACCTGGTGGCTGCAAGGCCCCAGTCGCTTGCCTGAGGTTGAACTGGTGGCTGCAGGGCCCCAAAGGCTTGCAGGGGTCGTCCTGGTGGCTGCAAGGCCCCAGTCGCTTGCCTGGGGTTGACCTGGTGGCTGCAAGGCCCCAGTCGCTTGCCTGGGGTTGACCTGGTGGATGCAGGGCCTCATAGGCTTGCAGGGGGTTGACCTGGTGGCTGCAAGGCTCTATTCACTTACCTCGTGTTCTCCTGGCGACTGCAAGGCCCCATTTGCTTGCCTGGGATTGTCCTGGGCTTCAAAAGTTCCCCTAGGCATGCCTTGGGTTGACCTGGTGACCGGACTTGCTGCCGCCCTGGGTTTCACTCCGTAAAAACCACCGGGAGTGCGGACGCAGGACCCTCTCACCCACCAGGGGCTTAAGCCTCCATCAAGTGCCCCCGCAACACGGGCTTAAGCCTCCAACAAGTGCTCCCCACATCTGGGCCAGGCGCCATTCCCTTCCCAGGGTTGACCTGGTGGCTGCAAGGCCCCATTCGCTTACCTGGGGTTGACCTGCTGGCTGCAAGGCCCCATTGGCATACCTGGTTTTGCCTTGGTGCCTGCTAGGCCCCATTCGCTTGCCTTAGGTTGACCTGGTGGCTGCAAGGCCCCATTCGCTTGCCTGGGCTTGACCTGGGCTCCAAAATTCGGGTTTTCCCTTTGGGGGCCCCAAAGGGCCCCCTTTTTTTGCCTTGGGGGGGACCTGGTGGCTGCAGGGGCCCCAAACTTTTTTTTTTTTTTTTTTTTTTTTTTTTTTTTTTTTTTTTTTTTTTTTTTTTTTTTTTTTTTTTTTTTTTTTTTTTTTTTTTTTTTTTTTTTTTTTTTTTTTTTTTTTTTTTTTTTTTTTTTTTTTTTTTTTTTTTTTTTTTTTTTTTTTTTTTTTTTTTTTTTTTTTTTTTTTTTTTTTTTTTTTTTTTTTTTTTTTTTTTTTTTTTTTTTTTTTTTTTTTTTTTTTTTTTTTTTTTTTTTTTTTTTTTTTTTTTTTTTTTTTTTTTTTTTTTTTTTTTTTTTTTTTTTTTTTTTTTTTTTTTTTTTTTTTTTTTTTTTTTTTTTTTTTTTTTTTTTTTTTTTTTTTTTTTTTTTTTTTTTTTTTTTTTTTTTTTTTTTTTTTTTTTTTTTTTTTTTCCCCCCCCCCCCCCCCCCCCCCCCCCCCCCCCCCCCCCCCCCCCCCCCCCCCCCCCCCCCCCCCCCCCCCCCCCCCCCCCCCCCCCCCCCCCCCCCCCCCCCCCCCCCCCCCCCCCCCCCCCCCCCCCCCCCCCCCCCCCCCCCCCCCCCCCCCCCCCCCCCCCCCCCCCCCCCCCCCCCCCCCCCCCCCCCCCCCCCCCCCCCCCCCCCCCCCCCCCCCCCCCCCCCCCCCCCCCCCCCCCCCCCCCCCCCCCCCCCCCCCCCCCCCCCCCCCCCCCCCCCCCCCCCCCCCCCCCCCCCCCCCCCCCCCCCCCCCCCCCCCCCCCCCCCCCCCCCCCCCCCCCCCCCCCCCCCCCCCCCCCCCCCCCCCCCCCCCCCCCCCCCCCCCCCCCCCCCCCCCCCCCCCCCCCCCCCCCCCCCCCCCCCCCCCCCCCCCCCCCCCCCCCCCCCCCCCCCCCCCCCCCCCCCCCCCCCCCCCCCCCCCCCCCCCCCCCCCCCCCCCCCCCCCCCCCCCCCCCCCCCCCCCCCCCCCCCCCCCCCCCCCCCCCCCCCCCCCCCCCCCCCCCCCCCCCCCCCCCCCCCCCCCCCCCCCCCCCCCCCCCGGGCTTTAGCCTCCAACAAGTGCCCCCCACCCTGGGCCAGGCCCCATTAGCTTGCCTAGGGGCGTCCTGGTGGCTGCAAGGCCCCACTCGCTTGCCTGTGGTTGACCTGCTGGCTGCAAGGCCCCATTCGCATACCTGGGATTGCCTTGCTGCCTGCTAGGCCCCATTCGCTTGCCTTGGGTTGACCTGGTGGCTGCAAGGCCCCATTCGCTTGCCTGGGGTTGACCTGGTGGCTGCAAGGCCCCAGTCGCTTGCCTGAGGTTGAACTGGTGGCTGCAGGGCCCCAAAGGCTTGCAGGGGTCGTCCTGGTGGCTGCAAGGCCCCAGTCGCTTGCCTGGGGTTGACCTGGTGGCTGCAAGGCCCCAGTCGCTTGCCTGGGGTTGACCTGGTGGATGCAGGGCCTCATAGGCTTGCAGGGGGTTCCCATAGGCATGCCTGGGGTTGTCCTGGAGCCCGGAATTGCTGCCGCCCTTGGGCTTCACTCCCAAAAAACCACCGGGAGTGCGGACGCAGGACCCCCACAACCACCAGGGCCTTAAGCTTCCATCAAGAGCCACCCCCATCCGAACTTAAGCCTCCAAGGAGTGCCCCCCGCACCTGGGCCAGGCCCCATTCACTTGCCTGAGGTTGACCTGGTGGCTGCAGGGCCCCAAAGGCTTGCAGGTGGTCGTCCTGGTGGCTGAAAGGCCCCACTCGCTTGCCTGGGGTTGACTTGGTGGCTGCAACGCCCCAATCGCTTGCCTGGGGTTAACCTGGTGGCTGCAGTGCCCCATAGGCTTGCAGGGGGTTGACCTTTTGTCCGCACGGCCCCATTCACTTACCTCGTGTTTACCTGGTGTCTGCAAGGCCCCATTTGCTTGCCTGGGGTTGTCCTGGCCTCCAAAAGTTCCCCCAGGCATGCCTTGGGTTGACCTGGTGACCGGACTTGCTGCCGCCCTGGGCTTCACTCCGTAAAAACCACCGGGAGTGTGGACGCAGGACCGTCACAACCGCCAGGGGCTTAAGTCTCCATCAAGTGCCGCCCGCACACGGGCTTTAGCCTCCAGCAAGTGCCCCCCACACCTGGGCCAGGCCCCATTAGCTTGCCTAGGGTCGTCCTGGTGGCTGCAAGGCCACACTCGCTTGCCTGGGTTTGACCTGCTGGCTGCAAGGCCCCATTCGCATACCTGGGTTTGCCTTGGTGCCTGCTAGGCCCCATTCGCTTGCCTTGGGTTGACCTGGTGGCTGCAAGGCCCCATTCGCTTGCCTGGGGTTGACCTGGTGGCTGCAAGGCCCCAGTCGCTTGCCTGAGGTTGACCTGGTGGCTGCAGGGCCCCAAAGGCTTGCAGGGGGTCGTCCTGGTGGCTGCAAGGCCCCACTCGCTTGCCTGGGGTTGACCTGGTGGCTGCAAGGCCCCAGTCGCTTGCCTGGGGTTGACCTGGTGGCTGCAGGGCCCCATAGGCTTGCAGGGGCTTGACCTGGTGGCTGCAAGGCTCTATTCACTTACCTCGTGTTCACCTGGCGTCTGCAAGGCCCCATTTGCTTGCCTGGGGTTCTCCTGGGCTCCAAAAGTTCCCCTAGGCATGCCTTGGGTTGACCTGGTGACCGGACTTGCTGCCGCCCTGGGCTTCACTTCCTAAAAACCACCGGGAGTGCGGACGCAGGACCCTCACAACCAACAGGGGCTTAAGCCTCCATCAAGTGCCCCCCACATCTGGGCCAGGCGCCATTCCCTTCCCAGGGTTGACCTGGTGGCTGCAAGGCCCCATTCGCTTACCTGGGGTTGACCTGCTGGCTGCAAGGCCCCATTCGCATACCTGGGTTTGCCTTGGTGCCTACTAGGCACCATTTGCTTGCCTTGGATTGACCTGGTGGCTGCAGGGCCCCAAAGGCTTGCAGGTGGTCGTCCTGGTGGCTGAAAGGCCCCACTCGCTTTCCTGGGGTTGACTTGGTGGCTGCAAGGCCCCAATCGCTTGCCTGGGGTTGACCTGGTGGCTGCACGGCCCCTTTCACTTACCTCGTGTTTACCTGGCATCTGCAAGGCCCCATTTGCTTGCCTGGGGTTGTCCTGGGCTCCAAAATTTCCCCTAGGCATGCCTTGGGTTGACCTGGTGACCGGACTTGCTGCCGCCCTTGGGCTTCACTTCCAAAAAACCACCGGGAGTGCGGACGCAGGACCCCCACAACCACCAGAGCCTGAAGCTTCCATGAAGTGCCCCCCACATCCGGACTTAAGCCTCCAAGGAGTGCCCCCCGCACCTGGGCCAGGCCCCATTCACTTGCCTGAGGTTGACCTGGTGGCTGCAGGGCCCCAAAGGCTTGCAGGGGGTCGTCCTGGTGGCTGCAAGGCCCCACTCGTTTGCCTGGGGTTGACCTGGTGGCTGCAAGGCCCCAATCGCTTGCCTGGGGTTGACCTGGTGGCTGCAGTGCCCCATAGGCTTGCAGGGGGTTGACCTGGTGTACGCACGGACCCATTCACTTACCTCGTGTTTACCTGGCGTCTGCAAGGCTCCATTTGCTTGCCTGGGGTTGTCCTGTGCTCGAAAAGTTCCCCTAGGCATGCCTTGGGTTGATCTGGTGACCGGACTTGCTGCCGCCCTGGGCTTCACTCCGTAAAAACCACCGGGAGTGTGGACGCAGGACCGTCACAACCGCCAGGGGCTTAAGTCTCCATCAAGTGCCCCCCGCACATGGGGTTTAGCCTCCAACAAGTGCCCCCCACACCTGGGCCAGGCCCCATTAGCTTGCCTAGGGTCGTCCTGGTGGCTGCAAGGCCCCACTCGCTTGCCTGGGGTTGACCTGCTGGCTGCAAGGCCCCATTCGCTTGCCTGGGGTTGACCTGGTGGCTGCAAGGCCCCAGTCGGTTGCCTGAGGTTGACCTGGTGGCTGCAGGGCCCCAAGGGCTTGCAGGGGGTCATCCTGGTGGCTGCAAGGCCCCATTCGCATACCTGGGTTTGCCTTGGTGCCTGCTAGGCCCCAATCTCTTGCCTTGGGTTGACCTGGTGGCTGCAAGGCCCCATTCGCTTGCCTGGGATTGACCTGGTGGCTGCAAGGCCCCATTCGCTTACCTGGGGTTGACCTGCTGGCTGCAAGGCCCCATTGGCATACCTGGGTTTGCCTTGGTGCCTGCTAGGCCCCATTTGCTTGCCTTGGGTTGACCTGGTGGCTGCACGGCCCCATTCACTTACCTCGTGTTTACCTGGCGTCTGCAAGGCCCCATTTGCTTGTCTGGGGTTGTCCTGGGCTCCAAAAGTTCCCCTAAACATGCCTTGGGTTGACCTGGTGACCGGACTTGCTGCCGCCCTGGGCTTCACTCCGTAAAAACCACCGGGAGTGCGGACGTACGACCCCCACAACCACCAGGGCCTTAAGCTTCCATCAAGTGCCACCCCCATCCGGACTTAAGCCTCCAAGGAGTGCCCCCCGCACCTGGGCCAGGCCCCATTCACTTGTCTGAGGTTGACCTGGTGGCTGCAGGGCCCCAAAGGCTTGCAGGTGGTCGTCCTGGTGGCTGAAAGGCCCCACTCGCTTGCCTGGGGTTGACTTGGTGGCTGCAAGGCCCCAATCGCTTGCCTGGGGTTGACCTGGTGGCTGCAGTGCCCCATAGGCTTGCAGGGGGTTGACCTGGTGTACGCACGGCCCCATTCACTTACCTCGTGTTTACCTGGCGTCTGCAAGGCTCCATTTGCTTGCCTGGGGTTGTCCTGTGCTCGAAAAGTTCCCCTAGGCATGCCTTGGGTTGATCTGGTGACCGGACTTGCTGCCGGCCCTGGGCTTCACTCCGTAAAAACCACCGGGAGTGTGGACGCAGGACCGTCACAACCGCCAGGGGCTTAAGTCTCCATCAAGTGCCCCCCGCACATGGGGTTTAGCCTCCAACAAGTGCCCCCCACACCTGGGCCAGGCCCCATTAGCTTGCCTAGGGTCGTCCTGGTGGCTGCAAGGCCCCACTCGCTTGCCTGGGGTTGACCTGCTGGCTGCAAGGCCCCATTCGCTTGCCTGGGGTTGACCTGGTGGCTGCAGGGCCCCAAGGGCTTGCAGGGGGTCATCCTGGTGGCTGCAAGGCCCCATTCGCATACCTGGGTTTGCCTTGGTGCCTGCTAGGCCCCAATCTCTTGCCTTGGGTTGACCTGGTGGCTGCAAGGCCCCATTCGCTTGCCTGGGGTTGACCTGGTGGCTGCAAGGCCCCATTCGCTTACCTGGGGTTGACCTGCTGTCTGCAAGGCCCCATTGGCATACCTGGGTTTGCCTTGGTGCCTGCTAGGCCCCATTTGCTTGCCTTGGGTTGACCTGGTGGCTGCACGGCCCCATTCACTTACCTCGTGTTTACCTGGCGTCTGGAAGGCCCCATTTGCTTGCCTGGGGTTGTCCTGGGCTCCAAAAGTTCCCCTAAACATGCCTTGGGTTGACCTGGTGACCGGACTTGCTGCCGCCCTGGGCTTCACTCCGTAAAAACCACCGGGAGTGCGGACGTAGGACCCCCACAACCACCAGGGCCTTAAGCTTCCATCAAGTGCCACCCCCATCCGGACTTAAGCCTCCAAGGAGTGCCCCCCGCACCTGGGCCAGGCCCCATTCACTTGTCTGAGGTTGACCTGGTGGCTGCAGGGCCCCAAAGGATTGCAGGTGGTCGTCCTGGTGGCTGAAAGGCCCCACTCGCTTGCCTGGGGTTGACTTGGTGGCTGCAGGGCCCCAATCGCTTGCCTGGGATTGACCTGGAGCCTGCACGGCCCCATTCACTTACCTCGTGTTTACCTGGCGTCTGCAAGGCCCCATTTGCTTGCCTGGGGTTGTCCTGGGCTCTAAACGTTCTCCAAGGTATGCCTTGGGTTGACCTGGTGACCGGACTTGCTGCCGCCCTGGGCTTCACTCCGTAAAAACCACCGGGAGTGTGGACGCAGGACGTCACAACCGCCAGGGGCTTAAGTCTCCATCAAGTGCCCCCCGCACACGGGCTTTAGCCTCCAACAAGTGCCCCCCACACCTGGGCCAGGCCCCATTAGCTTGCCTAGGGTCGTCCTGGTGGCTGCAAGGCCCCACTCGCTTGCCTGGGGTTGACCTGCTGGCTGCAAGGCCCCATTCGCATACCTGGGTTTGCCTTGGTGCCTGCTAGGCCCCATTCGCTTGCCTTGGGTTGACCTGGTGGCTGCAAGGCCCCATTCGCTTGCCTGGGGTTGACCTGGTGGCTGCAAGGCCCCAGTCGCTTGCCTGGGGTTGACCTGGTGGCTGCAGGGCCCCAAAGGCTTGCAGGGGGTCGTCCTGGTGGCTGCAAGGCCCCAGTCGCTTGCCTGGGGTTGACCTGGTGGCTGCAAGGCCCCAGTCGCTTGCCTGGGGTTGACCTGGTGGCTGCATGGCCCCATAGGCTTGCAGAGGGTTGACCTGGTGGCTGCAAGGCTCTATTCACTTACCTCGTGTTTACCTGGCGTCTGCAAGGCCCCATTTGCTTGCCTGGGGTTGTCCTGGGCTGCAAAAGTTCCCCTACGCATGCCTTGGGTTTACCTGGTGACCGGACTTGCTGCCGCCCTGGGTTTCACTCCGGAAAAACCACCGGGAGTGCGGACGCAGGACCCTCACAACCACCAGGGGCTTAAGACTCCATCAAGTGCCCCCGCCACACGGGCTTAAGCCTCCAACAAGTGCCCCCCACATCTGGGCCACGCGCCATTCCCTTCCCAGGGTTGACCTGGTGGCTGCAAGGCCCCATTCGCTTGCCTTGGGTTCACCTGGTGGCTGCAAGGCCCCATTCGCTTTCCTGGGCTTGACCTGGGCTCCAAAATTCCCCCTAGGCATGCCTGGGGTTGTCCTGGAGCCCGGAATTGTGCCGCCCTTGGGCTTCACTCCCAAAAAACCACCGGGAGTGCGGACGCAGGACCCCCACAACCACCAGGGCCTTAAGCTTCCATCAAGTGCCACCCCCATCCGGACTTAATCCTCCAAGGAGTGCCCCCCGCACCTGGGCCAGGCCCCATTCACTTGCCTGAGGTTGACCTGGTGGCTGCAGGGCCCCAAAGGCTTGCAGGTGGTGGTCCTGGTGGCTGAAAGGCCCCACTCGCTTGCCTGGGGTTGACTTGGTGGCTGCAGGGCCCCAATCGATTGCCTGGGGTTGACCTGGTGCCTGCACGGCCCCATTCACTTACCTCATGTTTACCTGGCGTCTGCAAGGCCCCATTTGCTTGCCTGGGGTTGTCCTGGGCTCCAAAAGTTCCCCAAGGTATGCCTTGGGTTGACCTGGTGACCGGACTTGCTGCCGCCCTGGGCTTCACTCCGTAAAAACCACCGGGAGTGCGGACACAGGACGTCACAACCGCCAGGGGCTTAAATCTCCATCAAGTGCCCCCCGCACACGGGCTTTAGCCTCCAACAAGTGCCCCCCACACCTGGGCCAGGCCCCATTAGCTTGCCTAGGGTCGTCCTGGTGGCTGCAAGGACCCACTCGCTTGCCTGGGGTTGACCTGGTGGCTGCAAGGCCCCATTCGCATATCTGGGTTTGCCTTGGTGCCTGCTAGGCCCCATTCGCTTGCCTTGGGTTGACCTGGTGGCTGCAAGGCCCCATTCGCTTGCTGGGGTTGACCTGGTGGCTGCAAGGCCCCAGTCGCTTGCCTGAGGTTGACCTGGTGGCTCCAGGTCCCCAAAGGCTTGCAAGGGGTCGTCCTGGTGCCTGCAGGGCCCCAGTCGCTTGCCTGGGGTTGACCTGGTGGCTGCCAGGCCCCAGTCGCTTGCCTGGGGTTGACCTGGTGGCTGCATGGCCCCATAGGCTTGCAGGGGGTTGACCTGGTGGATGCAAGGCTCTATTCACTTACCTCGTGTTTACCTGGCGTCTGCAAGGCCCCATTTGCTTGCCTGGGGTTGTCCTGGGCTGCAAAAGTTCCCCTAGGCATGCCTTGGGTTGACCTGGTGACCGGACTTGGTGCCGCCCTTGGTTTCACTCCGTAAAAACCACCGGGAGTGCGGACGCAGGACCCTCACAACCACCAGGGGCTTAAGCCTCCATCAAGTGCCCCCGCCACACGGGCTTAAGCCTCCAACAAGTGCCCCCCCCACATGGGCCAGGCGCCATTCCCTTCCCAGGGTTGACCTGGTGGCTGCAAGGCCCCATTCTCTTACCTGGGGTTGACCTGCTGGCTGCAAGGCCCCATTCGCATACCTGGGTTTGCCTTGGTGCCTGCTAGGCCCCATTCGCTTGCCTTGGGTTGACCTGGTGGCTGCAAGGCCCCACTCGCTTGCCTGGGGTTGACCTGGTGGCTGCAAGGCCCCAGTCGCTTCCCTGGGGTTGACCTGGTGGCTGCATGGCCCCATAGGCTTGCAGGAGGTTGACCTGGTGGCTGCAAGGCTCTATTCACTTACCTCATGTTTACCTGGCGTCTGCAAGGCCCCATTTGCTTGCCTGGGGTTGTCCTGGGCTGCAAAGTTCCCCTAGGACTGCCTTGGGTTGACCTGGTGCCCGGACTTGCTGCCGCCCTGGGTTTCACTCCGTAAAAACCACCGGGAGTGTGGACGCAGGACCGTCACAACCTCCAGGTGCTTAAGTCTCCATCAAGTGCCCCCTGCACACGGGCTTACGCCTCCAACAAGTGCCCCCCACACCTGGGCCCGGCCCCATTAGCTTGCCTAGGGTCGTCCTGGTGGCTGCAAGGCCGCACCCGCTTGCCTGGGGTTGACCTGCTGGCTGCAAGGCCCCAGTCGCATACCTGGGTTTGCCTTCCTGCCTGCTAGGCCCCATTTGCTTGCCTTGGGTTGACCTGGTGGCTGCAAGGCCCCATTCGCTTGCCTGGGGTTGACCTGGTGGCTGCAAGGCCCCAGTCGCTTGCCTGAGGTGGACCTGGTGGCTGCAGGGCCCCAAAGGCTTGCAGGGGGTCGACCTGGTGGCTGAAAGGCCCCACTCGCTTGCCTGGAGTTGACTTGGTGGCTGCAAGGCCCCAATCGCTTGCCTGGGGTTGACCTGGTGGCTGCAGTGCCCCATAGGCTTGCAGGGGGTTGACCTGGTGGCTGCACGGCCCCATTCACTTACCTCGTGTTTACCTGGCATCTGCAAGGCCCCATTTGCTTGCCTGGGGTTGTCCTGGGCTCCAAAAGTTCCCCTAGGCATGCCTTGGGTTGACCTGGTGACCGGACTTGCTGCCGCCCTGGGCTTCACTCCGTAAAAACCACCGGGAGTGTGGACGCAGGACCGTCACAACCGCCAGGGGCTTAAGTCTCCATCAAGTGCCCCCCGCACACGGGCTTTAGCCTCCAACAAGTGCCCCCCACACCTGGGCCAGGCCCCATTAGCTTGCCTAGGGTCGTCCTGGTGGCTGCAAGGCCCCACTCGCTTGCCTGGGGTTGACCTGCTGGCTGCAAGGCCCCATTCGCATACCTGGGTTTGCCTTGGTGCCTGCTAGGCCCCATTCGCTTGCCTTGGGTTGACCTGGTGGCTGCAAGGCCCCATTCGCTTGCCTGGGGTTGACCTGGTGGCTGCAAGGCCCCAGTCGCTTGCCTGAGGTTGACCTGGTGGCTGCAGGGCCCCAAAGGCTTGCAGGGGGTCGTCCTGGTGGCTGCAAGGCCCCACTCGCTTGCCTGGGGTTGACCTGGTGGCTGCAAGGCCCCAGTCGCTTCCCTGGGGTTGACCTGGTGGCTGCATGGCCCCATAGGCTTGCAGGGGTTGACCTGGTGGCTGCAAGGCTCTATTCACTTACCTCGTGTTTACCTGGCGTCTGCAAGGCCCCATTTGCTTGCCTGGGGTTGTCCTGGGCTGCAAAGTTCCCCTAGGACTGCCTTGGGTTGACCTGGTGCCCGGACTTGCTGCCGCCCTGGGTTTCACTCCGTAAAAACCACCGGAAGTGCGGACGCAGGACCCTCACAACCGCCAGGGGCTTAAGCCTCCATCAAGTGCCCCCGCAACACGGGCTTAAGCCTCCAACAAGTGCTCCCCACATCTGGGCCAGGCGCCATTCCCTTCCCAGGGTTGACCTGGTGGCTGCAAGGCCCCATTCGCTTACCTGGGGTTGACCTGCTGGCTGCAAGGCCCCATTGGCATACCTGGTTTTGCCTTGGTGCCTGCTAGGCCCCATTCGCTTGCCTTAGGTTGACCTGGTGGCTGCAAGGCCCCATTCGCTTGCCTGGGCTTGACCTGGGCTCCAAAATTCCCCATAGGCATGCCTGGGGTTGTCCTGGAGCCCGGAATTGCTGCCGCCCTTGGGCTTCACTCCCAAAAAACCACCGGGAGTGCGGACGCAGGACCCCCACAACCACCAGGGCCTTAAGCTTCCATCAAGAGCCACCCCCATCCGAACTTAAGCCTCCAAGGAGTGCCCCCCGCACCTGGGCCAGGCCCCATTCACTTGCCTGAGGTTGACCTGGTGGCTGCAGGGCCCCAAAGGCTTGCATGTGGTCGTCCTGGTGGCTGAAAGGCCCCACTCGCTTGCCTGGGGTTGACTTGGTGGCTGCAACGCCCCAATCGCTTGCCTGGGGTTAACCTGGTGGCTGCAGTGCCCCATAGGCTTGCAGGGGGTTGACCTGGTGTCCGCACGGCCCCATTCACTTACCTCGTGTTTACCTGGTGTCTGCAAGGCCCCATTTGCTTGCCTGGGGTTGTCCTGGCCTCCAAAAGTTCCCCCAGGCATGCCTTGGGTTGACCTGGTGACCGGACTTGCTGCCGCCCTGGGCTTCACTCCGTAAAAACCACCGGGAGTGTGGACGCAGGACCGTCACAACCGCCAGGGGCTTAAGTCTCCATCAAGTGCCGCCCGCACACGGGCTTTAGCCTCCAGCAAGTGCCCCCCACACCTGGGCCAGGCCCCATTAGCTTGCCTAGGGTCGTCCTGGTGGCTGCAAGGCCACACTCGCTTGCCTGGGTTTGACCTGCTGGCTGCAAGGCCCCATTCGCATACCTGGGTTTGCCTTGGTGCCTGCTAGGCCCCATTCGCTTGCCTTGGGTTGACCTGGTGGCTGCAAGGCCCCATTCGCTTCCCTGGGGTTGACCTGGTGGCTGCAAGGCCCCAGTCGCTTGCCTGAGGTTGACCTGGTGGCTGCAGGGCCCCAAAGGCTTGCAGGGGGTCGTCCTGGTGGCTGCAAGGC
The DNA here is from genome assembly GCF_052110815.1 of Crocodylus siamensis. Classification (NCBI taxonomy): domain Eukaryota; kingdom Metazoa; phylum Chordata; order Crocodylia; family Crocodylidae; genus Crocodylus; species Crocodylus siamensis. The sequence continues at coordinate 114,986 of NW_028324589.1, forward strand.
CCCACTCGCTTGCCTGAGGTTGACCTGGTGGCTGCAAGGCCCCAGTCGCTTGCCTGGGGTTGACCTGGTGGCTGCAGGGCCCCATAGGCTTGCAGGGGCTTGACCTGGTGGCTGCAAGGCTCTATTCACTTACCTCGTGTTCACCTGGCGTCTGCAAGGCCCCATTTGCTTGCCTGGGGTTCTCCTGGGCTCCAAAAGTTCCCCTAGGCATGCCTTGGGTTGACCTGGTGACCGGACTTGCTGCCGCCCTGGGCTTCACTTCCTAAAAACCACCGGGAGTGCGGACGCAGGACCCTCACAACCAACAGGGGCTTAAGCCTCCATCAAGTGCCCCCGCCACACGGGCTTAAGCCTCCAAAAAGTGCCCCCCACATCTGGGCCAGGCGCCATTCCCTTCCCAGGGTTGACCTGGTGGCTGCAAGGCCCCATTCGCTTACCTGGGGTTGACCTGCTGGCTGCAAGGCCCCATTCGCATACCTGGGTTTGCCTTGGTGCCTACTAGGCACCATTTGCTTGCCTTGGATTGACCTGGTGGCTGCAGGGCCCCAAAGGCTTGCAGGTGGTCGTCCTGGTGGCTGAAAGGCCCCACTCGCTTTCCTGGGGTTGACTTGGTGGCTGCAAGGCCCCAATCGCTTGCCTGGGGTTGACCTGGTGGCTGCACGGCCCCTTTCACTTACCTCGTGTTTACCTGGCATCTGCAAGGCCCCATTTGCTTGCCTGGGGTTGTCCTGGGCTCCAAAATTTCCCCTAGGCATGCCTTGGGTTGACCTGGTGACCGGACTTGCTGCCGCCCTTGGGCTTCACTTCCAAAAAACCACCGGGAGTGCGGACGCAGGACCCCCACAACCACCAGAGCCTGAAGCTTCCATGAAGTGCCCCCCACATCCGGACTTAAGCCTCCAAGGAGTGCCCCCCGCACCTGGGCCAGGCCCCATTCACTTGCCTGAGGTTGACCTGGTGGCTGCAGGGCCCCATAGGCTTGCAGGGGGTCGTCCTGGTGGCTGCAAGGCCCCACTCGTTTGCCTGGGGTTGACCTGGTGGCTGCAAGGCCCCAATCGCTTGCCTGGGGTTGACCTGGTGGCTGCAGTGCCCCATAGGCTTGCAGGGGGTTGACCTGGTGTACGCACGGACCCATTCACTTACCTCGTGTTTACCTGGCGTCTGCAAGGCTCCATTTGCTTGCCTGGGGTTGTCCTGTGCTCGAAAAGTTCCCCTAGGCATGCCTTGGGTTGATCTGGTGACCGGACTTGCTGCCGCCCTGGGCTTCACTCCGTAAAAACCACCGGGAGTGTGGACGCAGGACCGTCACAACCGCCAGGGGCTTAAGTCTCCATCAAGTGCCCCCCGCACATGGGGTTTAGCCTCCAACAAGTGCCCCCCACACCTGGGCCAGGCCCCATTAGCTTGCCTAGGGTCGTCCTGGTGGCTGCAAGGCCCCACTCGCTTGCCTGGGGTTGACCTGCTGGCTGCAAGGCCCCATTCGCTTGCCTGGGGTTGACCTGGTGGCTGCAAGGCCCCAGTCGGTTGCCTGAGGTTGACCTGGTGGCTGCAGGGCCCCAAGGGCTTGCAGGGGGTCATCCTGGTGGCTGCAAGGCCCCATTCGCATACCTGGGTTTGCCTTGGTGCCTGCTAGGCCCCAATCTCTTGCCTTGGGTTGACCTGGTGGCTGCAAGGCCCCATTCGCTTGCCTGGGATTGACCTGGTGGCTGCAAGGCCCCATTCGCTTACCTGGGGTTGACCTGCTGGCTGCAAGGCCCCATTGGCATACCTGGGTTTGCCTTGGTGCCTGCTAGGCCCCATTTGCTTGCCTTGGGTTGACCTGGTGGCTGCACGGCCCCATTCACTTACCTCGTGTTTACCTGGCATCTGCAAGGCCCCATTTGCTTGCCTGGGGTTGTCCTGGGCTCCAAAAGTTCCCCTAAACATGCCTTGGGTTGACCTGGTGACCGGACTTGCTGCCGCCCTGGGCTTCACTCCGTAAAAACCACCGGGAGTGCGGACGTAGGACCCCCACAAGCACCAGGGCCTTAAGCTTCCATCAAGTGCCACCCCCATCCGGACTTAAGCCTCCAAGGAGTGCCCCCCGCACCTGGGCCAGGCCCCATTCACTTGTCTGAGGTTGACCTGGTGGCTGCAGGGCCCCAAAGGCTTGCAGGTGGTCGTCCTGGTGGCTGAAAGGCCCCACTCACTTGCCTGGGGTTGACTTGGTGGCTGCAAGGCCCCAATCGCTTGCCTGGGGTTGACCTGGTGGCTGCAGTGCCCGATAGGCTTGCAGGGGGTTGACCTGGTGTACGCACGGCCCCATTCACTTACCTCGTGTTTACCTGGCGTCTGCAAGGCTCCATTTGCTTGCCTGGGGTTGTCCTGTGGTCGAAAAGTTCCCCTAGGCATGCCTTGGGTTGATCTGGTGACCGGACTTGCTGCCGGCCCTGGGCTTCACTCCGTAAAAACCACCGGGAGTGTGGACGCAGGACCGTCACAACCGCCAGGGGCTTAAGTCTCCATCAAGTGCCCCCCGCACATGGGGTTTAGCCTCCAACAAGTGCCCCCCACACCTGGGCCAGGCCCCATTAGCTTGCCTAGGGTCGTCCTGGTGGCTGCAAGGCCCCACTCGCTTGCCTGGGGTTGACCTGCTGGCTGCAAGGCCCCATTCGCTTGCCTGGGGTTGACCTGGTGGCTGCAAGGCCCCAGTCGGTTGCCTGAGGTTGACCTGGTGGCTGCAGGGCCCCAAGGGCTTGCAGGGGGTCATCCTGGTGGCTGCAAGGCCCCATTCGCATACCTGGGTTTGCCTTGGTGCCTGCTAGGCCCCAATCTCTTGCCTTGGGTTGACCTGGTGGCTGCAAGGCCCCATTCGCTTGCCTGGGATTGACCTGGTGGCTGCAAGGCCCCATTCGCTTACCTGGGGTTGACCTGCTGGCTGCAAGGCCCCATTGGCATACCTGGGTTTGCCTTGGTGCCTGCTAGGCCCCATTTGCTTGCCTTGGGTTGACCTGGTGGCTGCACGGCCCCATTCACTTACCTCGTGTTTACCTGGCGTCTGCAAGGCCATTTGCTTGCCTGGGGTTGTCCTGGGCTCCAAAAGTTCCCCTAAACATGCCTTGGGTTGACCTGGTGACCGGACTTGCTGCCGCCCTGGGCTTCACTCCGTAAAAACCACCGGGAGTGCGGACGTAGGACCCCCACAAGCACCAGGGCCTTAAGCTTCCATCAAGTGCCACCCCCATCCGGACTTAATCCTCCAAGGAGTGCCCCCCGCACCTGGGCCAGGCCCCATTCACTTGTCTGAGGTTGACCTGGTGGCTGCAGGGCCCCAAAGGATTGCAGGTGGTCGTCCTGGTGGCTGAAAGGCCCCACTCGCTTGCCTGGGGTTGACTTGGTGGCTGCAGGGCCCCAATCGCTTGCCTGGGGTTGACCTGGAGCCTGCACGGCCCCATTCACTTACCTCGTGTTTACCTGGCGTCTGCAAGGCCCCATTTGCTTGCCTGGGGTTGTCCTGGGCTCCAAACGTTCTCCAAGGTATGCCTTGGGTTGACCTGGTGACCGGACTTGCTGCCGCCCTGGGCTTCACTCCGTAAAAACCACCGGGAGTGTGGACGCAGGACGTCACAACCGCCAGGGGCTTAAGTCTCCATCAAGTGCCCCCCGCACACGGGCTTTAGCCTCCAACAAGTGCCCCCCACACCTGGGCCAGGCCCCATTAGCTTGCCTAGGGTCGTCCTGGTGGCTGCAAGGCCCCACTCGCTTGCCTGGGGTTGACCTGCTGGCTGCAAGGCCCCATTCGCATACCTGGGTTTGCCTTGGTGCCTGCTAGGCCCCATTCACTTGCCTTGGGTTGACCTGGTGGCTGCAAGGCCCCATTCGCTTGCCTGGGGTTGACCTGGTGGCTGCAAGGCCCCAGTCGCTTGCCTGAGGTTGACCTGGTGGCTGCAGGGCCCCAAAGGCTTGCAGGGGGTCGTCCTGGTGGCTGCAAGGCCCCAGTCGCTTGCCTGGGGTTGACCTGGTGGCTGCAAGGCCCCAGTCGCTTGCCTGGGGTTGACCTGGTGGCTGCATGGCCCCATAGGCTTGCAGAGGGTTGACCTGGTGGCTGCAAGGCTCTATTCACTTACCTCGTGTTTACCTGGCGTCTGCAAGGCCCCATTTGCTTGCCTGGGGTTGTCCTGGGCTGCAAAAGTTCCCCTACGCATGCCTTGGGTTTACCTGGTGACCGGACTTGCTGCCGCCCTGGGTTTCACTCCGGAAAAACCACCGGGAGTGCGGACGCAGGACCCTCACAACCACCAGGGGCTTAAGCCTCCATCAAGTGCCCCCGCCACACGGGCTTAAGCCTCCAACAAGTGCCCCCCACATCTGGGCCACGCGCCATTCCCTTCCCAGGGTTGACCTGGTGGCTACAAGGCCCCATTCGCTTGCCTTGGGTTGACCTGGTGGCTGCAAGGCCCCATTCGCTTGCCTGGGCTTGACCTGGGCTCCAAAATTCCCCCTAGGCATGCCTGGGGTTGTCCTGGAGCCCGGAATTGTGCCGCCCTTGGGCTTCACTCCCAAAAAACCACCGGGAGTGCGGACGCAGGACCCCCACAACCACCAGGGCCTTAAGCTTCCATCAAATGCCACCCCCATCCGGACTTAAGCCTCCAAGGAGTGCCCCCCGCACCTGGGCCAGGCCCCATTCACTTGCCTGAGGTTGACCTGGTGGCTGCAGGGCCCCAAAGGCTTGCAGGTGGTGGTCCTGGTGGCTGAAAGGCCCCACTCGCTTGCCTGGGGTTGACTTGGTGGCTGCAGGGCCCCAATCGATTGCCTGGGGTTGACCTGGTGCCTGCACGGCCCCATTCACTTACCTCGTGTTTACCTGGCGTCTGCAAGGCCCCATTTGCTTGCCTGGGGTTGTCCTGGGCTCCAAAAGTTCCCCAAGGTATGCCTTGGGTTGACCTGGTGACCGGACTTGCTGCCGCCCTGGGCTTCACTCCGTAAAAACCACCGGGAGTGCGGACACAGGACGTCACAACCGCCAGGGGCTTAAGTCTCCATCAAGTGCCCCCCGCACACGGGCTTTAGCCTCCAACAAGTGCCCCCCACACCTGGGCCAGGCCCCATTAGCTTGCCTAGGGTCGTCCTGGTGGCTGCAAGGACCCACTCGCTTGCCTGGGGTTGACCTGGTGGCTGCAAGGCCCCATTCGCATATCTGGGTTTGCCTTGGTGCCTGCTAGGCCCCATTCGCTTGCCTTGGGTTGACCTGGTGGCTGCAAGGCCCCATTCGCTTGCTGGGGTTGACCTGGTGGCTGCAAGGCCCCAGTCGCTTGCCTGAGGTTGACCTGGTGGCTGCAGGGCCCCAAAGGCTTGCAAGGGGTCGTCCTGGTGCCTGCAGGGCCCCAGTCGCTTGCCTGGGGTTGACCTGGTGGCTGCCAGGCCCCAGTCGCTTGCCTGGGGTTGACCTGGTGGCTGCATGGCCCCATAGGCTTGCAGGGGCTTGACCTGGTGGCTGCAAGGCTCTATTCACTTACCTCGTGTTCACCTGGCGTCTGCAAGGCCCCATTTGCTTGCCTGGGGTTGTCCTGGGCTGCAAAAGTTCCCCTAGGCATGCCTTGGGTTGACCTGGTGACCGGACTTGGTGCCGCCCTTGGTTTCACTCCGTAAAAACCACCGGGAGTGCGGACGCAGGACCCTCACAACCACCAGGGGCTTAAGCCTCCATCAAGTGCCCCCGCCACACGGGCTTAAGCCTCCAACAAGTGCCCCCCCCACATGGGCCAGGCGCCATTCCCTTCCCAGGGTTGACCTGGTGGCTGCAAGGCCCCATTCTCTTACCTGGGGTTGACCTGCTGGCTGCAAGGCCCCATTCGCATACCTGGGTTTGCCTTGGTGCCTGCTAGGCCCCATTCGCTTGCCTTGGGTTGACCTGGTGGCTGCAAGGCCCCACTCGCTTGCCTGGGGTTGACCTGGTGGCTGCAAGGCCCCAGTCGCTTCCCTGGGGTTGACCTGGTGGCTGCATGGCCCCATAGGCTTGCAGGAGGTTGACCTGGTGGCTGCAAGGCTCTATTCACTTACCTCATGTTTACCTGGCGTCTGCAAGGCCCCATTTGCTTGCCTGGGGTTGTCCTGGGCTGCAAAGTTCCCCTAGGACTGCCTTGGGTTGACCTGGTGCCCGGACTTGCTGCCGCCCTGGGTTTCACTCCGTAAAAACCACCGGGAGTGTGGACGCAGGACCGTCACAACCTCCAGGTGCTTAAGTCTCCATCAAGTGCCCCCTGCACACGGGCTTACGCCTCCAACAAGTGCCCCCCACACCTGGGCCCGGCCCCATTAGCTTGCCTAGGGTCGTCCTGGTGGCTGCAAGGCCGCACCCGCTTGCCTGGGGTTGACCTGCTGGCTGCAAGGCCCCAGTCGCATACCTGGGTTTGCCTTCCTGCCTGCTAGGCCCCATTTGCTTGCCTTGGGTTGACCTGGTGGCTGCAAGGCCCCATTCGCTTGCCTGGGGTTGACCTGGTGGCTGCAAGGCCCCAGTCGCTTGCCTGAGGTGGACCTGGTGGCTGCAGGGCCCCAAAGGCTTGCAGGGGGTCGACCTGGTGGCTGAAAGGCCCCACTCGCTTGCCTGGAGTTGACTTGGTGGCTGCAAGGCCCCAATCGCTTGCCTGGGGTTGACCTGGTGGCTGCAGTGCCCCATAGGCTTGCAGGGGGTTGACCTGGTGGCTGCACGGCCCCATTCACTTACCTCGTGTTTACCTGGCATCTGCAAGGCCCCATTTGCTTGCCTGGGGTTGTCCTGGGCTCCAAAAGTTCCCCTAGGCATGCCTTGGGTTGACCTGGTGACCGGACTTGCTGCCGCCCTGGGCTTCACTCCGTAAAAACCACCGGGAGTGTGGACGCAGGACCGTCACAACCGCCAGGGGCTTAAGTCTCCATCAAGTGCCCCCCGCACACGGGCTTTAGCCTCCAACAAGTGCCCCCCACACCTGGGCCAGGCCCCATTAGCTTGCCTAGGGTCGTCCTGGTGGCTGCAAGGCCCCACTCGCTTGCCTGGGGTTGACCTGCTGGCTGCAAGGCCCCATTCGCATACCTGGGTTTGCCTTGGTGCCTGCTAGGCCCCATTCGCTTGCCTTGGGTTGACCTGGTGGCTGCAAGGCCCCATTCGCTTGCCTGGGGTTGACCTGGTGGCTGCAAGGCCCCAGTCGCTTGCCTGAGGTTGACCTGGTGGCTGCAGGGCCCCAAAGGCTTGCAGGGGGTCGTCCTGGTGGCTGCAAGGCCCCACTCGCTTGCCTGGGGTTGACCTGGTGGCTGCAAGGCCCCAGTCGCTTCCCTGGGGTTGACCTGGTGGCTGCATGGCCCCATAGGCTTGCAGGGGGTTGACCTGGTGGCTGCAAGGCTCTATTCACTTACCTCGTGTTTACCTGGCGTCTGCAAGGCCCCATTTGCTTGCCTGGGGTTGTCCTGGGCTGCAAAGTTCCCCTAGGACTGCCTTGGGTTGACCTGGTGCCCGGACTTGCTGCCGCCCTGGGTTTCACTCCGTAAAAACCACCGGAAGTGCGGACGCAGGACCCTCACAACCGCCAGGGGCTTAAGCCTCCATCAAGTGCCCCCGCCACACGGGCTTAAGCCTCCAACAAGTGCCCCCCACATCTGGGCCAGGCCCCATTGCCTTCCCAGGGTTGACCTGGTGGCTGCAAGGACCCATTCGCTTACCTGGGGTTGACCAGCTGGCTGCAAGGCCCCATTGGCATACCTGGGTTTGCCTTGGTGCCTGCTAGGCCCCATTCGCTTGCCTTGGGTTGACCTGGTGGCTGCAAGTCCCCATTCGCTTGCCTGGGCTTGACCTGGGCTCCAAAATTCCGCCTAGGCAAGCCCTGGGGTTGTCCTGCAGCCTGGAATTGCTGCCGCCCTTGGGCTTCACTCCCAAAAAACCACCGGGAGTGCGGACGCAGGACCCCCACAACCACCAGGGCCTTAAGCTTCCATGAAGTGCCCCCCCCATCCGGACTTAAGCCTCCAAGGAGTGCCCCCCGCACCTGGGCCAGGCCCCATTCACTTGCCTGAGGTTGACCTGGTGGCTGCAGGGCCCCAAAGGCTTGCAGGTGGTCGTCCTGGTGGCTGAAAGGCCCCACTCGCTTGCGTGGGGTTGACTTGGTGGCTGCAAGGCCCCAATCGCTTGCCTGGGGTTTACCTGGTGGCTGCAGTGCCCCATAGGCTTGCAGGGGGTTGACCTGGTGGCTGCACGGCCCCATTCACTTACCTCGTGTTTACCTGGCGTCTGCAAGGCCCCATTTGCTTGCCTGGGGTTGTCCAGGGCTGCAAAAGTTCCCCTAGGCATGCCTTGGGTTGACCTGGTGACCGGACTTGCTGCCGCCCTGGGTTTCACACCCTAAAAACCACCGGGAGTGTGGACGCAGGACCGTCACAACCGCCAGGGGCTTAAGTCTCCATCAAGTGCCCCCCGCACACGGGCTTTAGCCTCCAACAAGTGCCCCCCACACCTGGGCCAGGCCCCATTAGCTTGCCTAGGGTCGTCCTGGTGGCTGCAAGGCCCCACTCGCTTGCCTGTGGTTGACCTGCTGGCTGCAAGGCCCCATTTGCATACCTGGGTTTGCCTTGGTGCCTGCTAGGCCCGATTCGCTTGCCTTGGGTTGACCTGGTGGCTGCAAGGCCCCATTCGCTTGCCTGGGGTTGACCTGGTGGCTGCAAGGCCCCAGTCGCTTCCCTGAGGTTGACCTGATGGCTGCAGGGCCCCAAAGGCTTGCAGGGGGTCGTCCTGGTGGCTGCAAGGCCCCAGTCGCTTGCCTGGGGTTGACCTGGTGGCTGCAAGGCCCCAGTCGCTTGCCTGGGGTTGACCTGGCGGCTGCATGGCCCCATAGGCTTGCAGGGGGTTGACCTGGTGGCTGCAAGGCTCCATTCACTTACCTCGTGTTTACCTGGCGTCTGCAAGGCCCCATTTGCTTGCCTGGGGTTGTCCTGGGCTGCAAAAGTTCCCCTAGGCATGCCTTGGGTTGACCTGGTGACCGGACTTGCTGCCGCCCTGGGTTTCACTCCCTAAAAACCACCGGGAGTGCGGACGCAGGACCCTCACAACCACCAGGGGCTTAAGCCTCCATCAAGTGCCCCCGCCACACGGGCTTAAGCCTCCAACAAGTGCCCCCCACACCTGGGCCAGGCCCCATTAGCTTGCCTAGGGTCGTCCTGGTGGCTGCAAGGCCCCACTCGCTTGCCTGGGGTTGACCTGCTGGCTGCAAGGCCCCATTCGCATACCTGGGTTTGCCTTGGTGCCTGCTAGGCCCCATTCGCTTGCCTTGGGTTGACCTGGTGGCTGCAAGGCCCCATTCGCTTGCCTGGGGTTGACCTGGTGGCTGCAGTGCCCCATAGGCTTGCAGGGGGTTGACCTGGTGGCTGCACGGCCCCATTCACTTACCTCGTGTTTACCTGGCGTCTGCAAGGCCCCATTTGCTTGCCTGGGGTTGTCCTGGGCTCCAAAATTTCCCCTAGGCATGCCTTGGGTTGACCTGGTGACCGGACTTGCTGCCGCCCTGGGCTTCACTCCCTAAAAACCACCGGGAGTGTGGACGCAGGACCGTCACAACCGCCAGGGGCTTAAGTCTCCATCAAGTGCCCCCCGCACACGGGCTTTAGCCTCCAACAAGTGCCCCCCACACCTGGGCCAGGCCCCATTAGCTTGCCTAGGGTCGTCCTGGTGGCTGCAAGGCCCCACTCGCTTGCCTGGGGTTGACCTGCTGGCTGCAAGGCCCCATTCGCATACCTGGGTTTGCCTTGGTGCCTGCTAGACCCCATTCGCTTGCCTTGGGTTGACCTGGTGGCTGCAAGGCCCTATTCGCTTGCCTGGGGTTGACCTGGTGGCTGCAAGGCCCCAGTCGCTTGCCTGAGGTTGACCTGGTGGCTGCAGGGCCCCAAAGGCTTGCAGGGGGTCGTCCTGGTGGCTGCAAGGCCCCACTCGCTTGCCTGGGGTTGACCTGGTGGCTGCAAGGCCCCAGTCGCTTGCCTGGGGTTGACCTGGTGGCTGCATGGCCCCATAGGCTTGCAGGGTTTTGACCTGGTGGCTGCAAGGCTCTATTCAATTACCTCGTGTTTACCTGGCGTCTGCAAGGCCCCATTTGCTTGCCTGGGGTTGTCCTGGGCTGCAGAAGTTCCCCTAGGCATGCCTTGGGTTGACCTGGTGACCGGACTTGCTGCCGCCCTGGGTTTCACTCCGTAAAAACCACCGGGAGTGCGGACGCAGGACCCTCACAACCACCAGGGGCTTAAGCCTCCATCAAGTGCCCCCGCCACACGGGCTTAAGCCTCCAACAAGTGCCCCCCACATCTGGGCCAGGCACCATTGCCTTCCCAGGGTTGACCTGGTGGCTGCAAGGACCCATTCGCTTACCTGGGGTTGACCAGCTGGCTGCAAGGCCCCATTGGCATACCTGGGTTTGCCTTGCTGCCTGCTAGGCCCCATTCGCTTGACTTGGGTTGACCTGGTGGCTGCAAGGCCCCATTCGCTTGCCTGGGTTTGACCTGGGCTCCAAAATTCCCCCTAGGCATGCCTGGGGTTGTTCTGGAGCCCGGAATTGCTGCCGCCCTTGGGCTTCACTCCCAAAAAAAAACCGGGAGTGCGGACGCAGGACCCCCACAACCACCAGGGCCTTAAGCTTCCATCAAGTGCCACCCCCATCCGGACTTAAGCCTCCAAGGAGTGCCCCCGGCACCTGGGCCAGGCCCCATTCACTTGCCTGAGGTTTACCTGGTGGCTGCAGGGCCCCAAAGGCTTGCAGGGGGTCGTCCTGCTGGCTGCAAGGCCCCACTCGCTTGCCTGGGGTTGACCTGGTGGCTGCATGGCCCCATAGGCTTGCAGGGGGTTGACCTGGTGGCTACAAAGCCCCATTCACCTTCCTCGTGTTTACCTGGCGTCTGCAAGGCCCCATTTGCTTGCCTGGGGTTGTCCTGGGCTCCAAAATTTCCCCTAGGCATGCCTTGGGTTGACCTGGTGACCGGACTTGCTGCCGCCCTTGGCTTCACTCCCAAAAAACCACCGGGAGTGCGGACGCAGGACCCCCACAACCACCAGGGCCTTAAGCTTCCATCAAGTGCCCCCCCCATCCGGATTTAAGCCTCCAAGGAGTGCCCCCCCACCTGGGCCAGGCCCCATTCCCTTCCCAGGGTTGACCTGTTGGCTGCAAGGCCCCATTCGCTTACTTGGGGTTGACCTGCTGGCTGCAAGGCCCCATTGGCATACCTGGGTTTGCCTTGGTGCCTGCTAGGCCCCATTCGCTTGCCTTGGGTTGACGTGGTGGCTGCAAGGCCCCATTCGCTTGCCTGGGCTGGACCTGGGCTCCAAAATTCCCCCTAGGCATGCCTCGGGTTGTCCTGGAGCCCGGATGTGCAGCCGCCTTTGGGCTTCACTTCCAAAAAACCACCGGGAGTGCGGACGCAGGACCCCCACAACCAGCAGGGCTTTAAGCTTCCATGAAGTGCCCCTCCCATTCGGACTTAAGCCTCCAAGGAGTGCCCCCCGCACCTGGGCCAGGCCCCATTCACTTGCCTGAGGTTGACCTGGTGGCTGCAGGGCCACAAAGGCTTGCAGGGGGTCGTCCTGGTGGCTGCAAGGCCCCACTCGCTTGCCTGGGGTTGACCTGGTGGCTGCAAGGCCCCAATAGATTGCCTGGGGTTGACCTGGTGGCTGCAGTGCCCCATAGGCTTGCAGGGGTTGACCTGGTGTCCGCACGGCCCCATTCACTTACTTCGTGTTTACCTGGCGTCTGCAAGGCCCCATTTGTTTCCCTGGGGTTGTCCTGGGCTCCAAAAGTACCCCTAGGAATGCCTTGGGTTGACCTGGTGACCGGACTTCCTGCCGCCCTGGGCTTCACTCCGTAAAAACCACCGGGAGTGTGGACGCAGGACCGTCACAACCGCCAGGGCCTTAAGTCTCCATCAAGTGCCCCCCGCACACGGGCTTTAGCCTCCAACAAGTGACCCCCACACCTGGGCAAGGCCCCATTAGCTTGCCTAGGGTCGTCCTGCTGGCTGCAAGGCCCCATTCGCATACCTGGGTTTGCCTTGGTGCCTGCTAGGCCCCATTCGCTTGCCTTGGGTTGACCTGGTGGCTGCAAGGCCCCATTCGCTTGCCTGAGGTTGACCTGGTGGCTGCAAGGCCCCAGAGGCTTGCCTGAGGTTGACCTGGTGGCTGCAGGGCCCCAAAGGCTTGCAGGGGGTCGTCCTGGTGGCTGCAAGGCCCGCAGTCGCTTGCCTGGGGTTGACCTGGTGGCTGCAGGGCCCCAGTCGCTTGCCTGGGGTTGACCTGGTGGCTGCAAGGCCCCAGTCGCTTCCCTGGGGTTGACCTGGTGGCTGCAGGGCCCCATAGGCTTGCAGGGGGTTGACCTGGTGGCTGCAAGGCTCTATTCACTTACCTCGTGTTCACCTGGCGTCTGCAAGGCCCCATTTGATTGCCTGGGGTTTTCCTGGGCTTCAAAAGTTCCCCTAGGCATGCCTTGGGTTGACCTGGTGACCCGACTTGCTGGCGCCCTGGGTTTCACTCCGTAAAAACCACCGGGAGTGCGGACGCAGGTCCCTCTCAACCACCAGGGGCTTAAGCCTCCATCAAGTGCTCCCGCCACACGGGCTTAAGCCTCCAACAAGTGCCCCCACATATGGGCCAGGCGCCATTCCCTTCCCAGGGTTGACCTGGTGGCTGCAAGGCCCCATTCGCTTACCTGGGGTTGACCTGCTGGCTGCAAGGCCCCATTGGCATACCTGGGTTTGCCGTGGTGCCTGCTAGGCCCCATTTGCTTGCCTTGGTTGACCTGGTGGCTGCAAGGCCCCATTCGCTTGCCTGGGCTTGACCTGGGCTCTAGAATTCCGCCTTGGTATGCCTGGGGTTGTCCTGGAGCCCGGAATTGCTGCCTCCATTTGGCTTCACTCCCAAAGAACCACCGGGAGTGCGGACGCAGGACCCCCACAACCACCAAGGCCTGAAGCTTCCATCAAGTGCCCCCCACATCTGGACTTAAGCCTCCAAGGAGTGCCCCCCACACCTAGGCCAGGCCCCATTCACTTGCCTGAGGTTGACCTGGTGGCTGCAGGGCCCCAAAGGCTTGCAGGGGGTCGACCTGGTGGCTGCAAGGCACCACTCGCTTGCCTGGGCTTGACCTGGGCTCCAAAAATCCCCCTAGGCATTCCTGGGGTTGTCCTGGAGCCCGGACTTGCTGCCGCACTTGGGCTTCACTACCAAAGAACCACCGGGAGAGCGGACGTAGGACCCCCAAAACCACCAGGGCCTTAAGCTTCCATCAAGTGCCCCCCGCATCCGGACTTAAGCCTCCAAGGAGTGCCCCCCGCCCCTGGGCCAGGCCCCATTCACTTGCCTGAGGTTGACCTGGTGGCTGCAGCGCCCCAAAGGCTTGCAGGGGGTCATCCTGGTGGCTGCAAGGCCCCACTCGTTTGCCTGGGGTTGACCTGGTGGCTGCAATGCCCCAATCGCTTGCCTGGGGTTGACCTGGTGGCTGCAAGGCCCCATAGGCCTGCAGGGGGTTCTCCTGGTGGCTACAAGGCCCCATTCACTTACCTCATGTTGACCTGGCGTCTGCAAGGCCCCATTTGCTTGCCTGGGGTTGTCCTGGGCTCCAAAAGTTCCCCTAGGCATGCCTTGGGTTGACCTGGTGACCGGACTTGCTGCCGGCCTGGGCTTCACTCCCTAAAAACCACCGGGAGTGCGGACGCAGGACCCTCACAACCACCAGGGGCTTAAGCCTCCATCACGTGCCCCCCCGCATGGGCTTAAGCCTCCAACAAGTGCCCCCCCCACCCGGGCCAGGCCCCATTCCCTTCCCAGGCTTTACCAGGTGGCTGCAAGGCCGCATTCGCTTACCTGGGGTTGACCTGCTGGCTGCAAGGCCCCATTCGCTTGCCTGGGCTTGACCTGGGCTCCAAAAATCCCCCTAGGCATGCCTGGGGTTGTCCTGGAGCTTGGACTTGCTGCCGCACTTGGGCTTCACTCCCAAAGAACCACCGGGAGTGCGGACGTAGGACCCCCACAACCACCAGGGCCTTAAGCTTTCATCAAGTGCCCCCCGCATCCGGAGTTGAGCCTCCAAGGAGTGCCCCCCGCACCTGGGCCAGGCCCCATTCACTTGCCTGAGGTTGATTTGGTGGCTGCAGGGCCCCAAAGTCTTGCAGGGGGTCGTCCTGGTGGCTGCAAGGCCCCACTCGTTTGCCTGGGGTTGACCTGGTGGCTGCAAGGCTCCGATCGCTTGCCTGGGGTTGACCTGGTGGCTGCAGGGCCCCATAGGCTTGCAGGGGGTTGTCCTGGTGGCTACAAGGCCCCATTCACTTACCTCGTGTTTACCTGGCATCTGCAAGGCCCCATTTGTTTCCCTGGGATTGACCTGGTGGCTGCAGGGCCCCATAGGCTTGCAGGGGGTTGACCTGGTTGCTGCAAGGCCCCATTCACTTACCTCGTGTTTACCTGGCGTCTGCAAGGCCCCATTTGCTTGCCTGGGGTTGTCCTGGGCTCCAAAAATTCCCCTAGGCATGCCTTGGGTTGACCTGGTGACCGGACTTGCTGCCGCCCTGGGCTTCACTCCGAAAAAGCCACCGGGAGTGCGGACTCAGGACCCTCACAACAGCCAGGGGCTTAAGCCTCCATCAAGTGCCCCCCGACCACGGCCTTAAGATTCCAACAAGTGCCCCCGCCACCTTAGCCAGACCCCATTCCCTTCCCAGGCTTCACCTGGTGGCTGCAAGGCCGCATTCGCTTCCTGGGGTTGACCTGCTGGCTGCAAGGCCCCATTCGCATACCTGGGTTTCCCTTGGTGCCTGCTAGGTCCCATTCGCTTGCCTTGGGTTGACCTCGTGGCTGCAAGGCCCCATTCGCTTGCCTTGGGTTGACCTGGTGGCTGCAAGGCCCCATTCGCTTGCCTGGGCTTGACCTGGGCTCTAAAATTCCGCCTAGGTATGCCTGGGGTTGTCCTGGAGCCCGGAATTGCTGCCTCCATTTGGCTTCACTACCAAAGAACCACCGGGAGTGCGGACGCAGGACCCCCACAACCACCAGGGCCTTAAGCTTCCATCAAGTGCCCCCCCCACCCGCTCAAGCCTCCAACAAGTGCCCCCCCCGCCTGGGCCAGGCCCCATTCACTTGCCTGAGGTTGACCTGGTGGCTGCAGGGCCCCAAAGGCTTGCAGGGGGTCGTCCTGGTGGCTGCAAGGCCCCAATCGCTTGCCTGGGGTTGACCTGGTGGCTGCAGGGCCCCATAGGCTTGCAGGGGGTTGACCTGGTGGCTGCAAGGCCCCATTCACTTACCTCGTGTTTACCTGGCGTCTGGAACGCCCCATTTGCTTGCCTGGGGTTGTCCTGGGCTCCAAAAGTTCCCCTAGGCATGCCTTGGGTTGACCTGGTGACCGGACTTGCTGCCGCCCTGGGCTTCATTCCCTAAAAACCACAGGGAGTGCGGACCCAGGACCCCACAACCGCCAGGGGCTTAATCTTCCATCAAGTGCCCCCCGCATCCGGACTTAAGACTCCAAGGAGTGCCCCCCTCACCTGGGCCAGGCCCCATTCACTTGCCTGAGGTTGACCTGGTGGCTGCAGGGCCCCAAAGGCTTGCAGGGGGTCGACCTGGTGGCTGCAAGGCCCCAGTCGCTTGCCTGGGGTTGTCCTGGGCTCCAAAAGTTCCCCTAGGCATGCCTTGGGTTGACCTGGTGACCGGACTTGCTGCCGCCCTGGGCTTCACTCCCTAAAAACCACCGGGAGTGCGGACGCAGGACCCCACAACCGCCAGGGGCTTAAGCCTCCATCAAGTGCCCCCCCGCACGGGCTTAAGCTTCCAACAAGTGCCCCCCGCACCTGGGCAGGCCCCATTCCCTTCCCAGGCTTCACCTCGTGGCTGCAAGGCCGCATTCGCTTCCTGGGGCTGACCTGCTGGCTGCAAGGCCCCATTCGCATACCTGGGTTTGCCTTGGTGCCTGTTAGGTCCCATTCGCTTGCCTTGGGTTGACCTGGTGGCTGCAAGGCCCCATTCGCTTGCCTGGGCTTGACCTGGGCTCCAAAAATCCCCCTAGGCATGCCTGGGGTTGTCCTGGAGCTTGGACTTGCTGCCGCACTTGGGCTTCACTCCCAAAGAACCACCGGGAGTGCGGACGTAGGACCCCCACAACCACCAGGGCCTTAAGCTTCCATCAAGTGCCCCCCGCATCCGGAGTTGAGCCTCCAAGGAGTGCCCCCCGCACCTGGGCCAGGCCCCATTCACTTGCCTGAGGTTGACCTAGTGGCTGCAGGGCCCCAAAGGCTTGCAGGGGGTCGTCCTTGTGGCTGCAAGGCCCCACTCGTTTGCCTGGGGTTGACCTGGTGGCTGCAAGGCCCCAATCGCTTGCCTGGGGTTGACCTGGTGGCTGCAGGGCCCCATAGGCTTGCAGGGGGTTGTCCTGGTGGCTACAAGGCCCCATTCATTTACCTCGTGTTTACCTGGAATCTGCAAGGCCCCATTTCTTTGCCTGGGGTTGACCTGGTGGCTGCAGGGCCCCATAGGCTTGCAGGGGGTCGTCCTGGTGGCTGCAAGGCCCCAATCGCTTGCCTGGGGTTGACCTGGTGGCTGCAGGGCCCCATAGGCTTGCATGGGGTTGACCTGGTTGCTGCAAGGCCCCATTCACTTACCTCGTGTTTACCTGGCGTCTGCAAGGCCCCATTTGCTTGCCTGGGGTTGTCCTGGGCTCCAAAAATTCCCCTAGGCATGCCTTGGGTTGACCTGGTGACCGGACTTGCTGCCGCCCTGGGCTTCACTCCCAAAAAGCCACCGGGAGTGCGGACTCAGGACCCTCACAACAGCCAGGGGCTTAAGCCTCCATCAAGTGCCCCCCCGCCACGGGCTTAAGCTTCCAACAAGTGCCCCCCCCACCTTAGCCAGACCCCATTCCCTTCCCAGGCTTGACCTGGTGGCTGCAAGGCCCCATTCGCTTGCCTGGGCTTGACCTGGGCTCTAAAATTCCGCCTAGGTATGCCTGGGGTTGTCCTGGAGTCCGGAATTGCTGCCACCATTTGGCTTCACTCCCAAAGAACCAACGGGAGTGCGGACGCAGGACCCCCACAAGCACCAGGGCCTTAAGCTTCCATCAAGTGCCCCCCCCATCCGGACTTAAGCCTCCAAGGAGTGCCCCCCGCACCTAGGCCAGGCCCCATTCACTTGCCTGAGGTTGACCTGGTGGCTGCAGGGCCCCAAAGGCTTGCAGGGGGTCGACCTGGTGGCTGGAAGGCACCACTCGCTTGCCCGGGTTTGACCTGGTGGCTGCAAGGCCCCAGTCGCTTGCCTGGGGTTGTCCTGGGCTCCAAAATTCCCAAAGGCATGCCTTGGGTTGACCTGGTGACCGGACTTGCTGCCGCCCTGGGCTTCACTCCCTAAAAACCACCGGGAGTGCGGACGCAGGACCCCACAACCGCCAGGGGCTTAAGCCTCCATCAAGTGCCTCCCCGCACGGGCTTAAGCTTCCAACAAGTGCCCCCCGCACCTGGGCAGGCCCCATTCCCTTCCCAGGCTTCACCTGGTGGCTGCAAGGCCGCATTCGCTTACCTGGGGTTGACCTGCTGGCTGCAAGGCCCCATTCGCATACCTGGGTTTGCCTTGGTGCCTGCTAGGTCCCATTCGCTTGCCTTGAGTTGACCTGGTGGCTGCAAGGCCCCATTCGCTTGCCTGGGGTTGACCTGGGCTCCAAAAATCCCCCTAGGCATGGCTGGGGTTGTCCTGGAGCCCGGAGTTACTGCCGCACTTGGGCTTCACTCCCAAAGAACCACCGGGAGTGCGGACGTAGGACCCCCACAACCACCAGGGCCTTAAGCTTCCATCAAGTGCCCCCCGCATCCGGAGTTGAGCCTCCAAGGAGTACCCCCCGCACCTGGGCCAGGCCCCATTCACTTGCTTGAGGTTCACCAGGTGCCTGCAGGGCCCCAAAGGCTTGCAGGGGGTCGTCCTGGTGGCTACAAGGCCCCATTCACTTACCTCATTTTTACCTGGCGTCTGCAAGGCCCCATTTGCTTGCCTGCGGTTGTCCTGTGCTCCAAAACTTCCCCTAGGCATGCCTTGGGTTGACCTGGTGACCGGACTTGCTGCCGCCCTGGGCTTCACTCCCTAAAAACCACCGGGAGTGCGGACGCAGGACCCCACAACCGCAGGGGCTTAAGCCTCCATCAAGTGCCCCCCCCACACCCGCTTAAGCTTCCAACAAGTGCCCCCCCCACCGGGGCCAGGCCCCATTACCTTCCCAGGCTTGACCTGGTGGCTGCAAGGCCCCATTCGCTTACCTTGTGTTGACCTGGTGGCTGCAAGGCCCCATTCGCTTGCCTGGGCTTGACCTGGGCTCCAAAAATCCCCCTAGGCATGCCTGGGGTTGTCCTGGAGCCCGGACTTGCTGCCGCACTTGGGCTTCACTCCCAAAGAACCACCGGGAGTGCGGACGTAGGACCCCCACAACCACCAGGGCCTTAAGATTCCATCAAGTGCCCCCCGCATCCGGACTTAAGCCTCCAAGGAGTGCCCCCCGCACCTGGGCCAGGCCCCATTCACTTGCCTGAGGTTGACCTGGTGGCTGCAGGGCCCCAAAGGCTTGCAGGGGGTCATCCTGGTGGCTGCAAGGCCCCTCTCGTTTGCCTGGGGTTGACCTGGTGGCTGCCAGGCCCCAATCGGTTGCCCGGGGTTTGAGCTGGTGGCTGCAAGGCCCCATTTGCTTGCCTGGGGTTGTCCTGGGCTCCAAAAGTTCCCCTAGGCATGCCTTGGGTTGACCTGGTGACCGGACTTGCTGCCGCCCTGTGCTTCACTCCCTAAAAACCACCGGGAGTGCGGACGCAGGACCCTCACAACCGCCAGGGGCTTAAGCCTCCATCATGTGCCCCCCCCCACGGGCTTAAGCCTCCAACAAGTGCCCCCCCCACCTGGGCCAGGCCCCATTCCCTTCCCAGGCTTCACCTGGTGGCTGCAAGGCCGTATTCGCTTACCTGGGGTTGACCTGCTGGCTGTAAGGCCCCATTCGCATTCCTCGGTTTGCCTTGGTGCCTGCTAGGTCCCATTCGCTTGCCTTGGGTTGACCTGGTGGCTGCAAGGCCCCATTCGCTTGCCTGGGCTTGACCTGGGCTCCAAAAATCCCCCTAGGCATGGCTGGGGTTGTCCTGGAGCCCGGAGTTGCTGCCGCACTTGGGCTTCACTCCCAAATAACCACTTGGAGTGCGGACGTAGGACCCCCACAACCACCAGGGCCTTAAGCTTCCATCAAGTGCCCCCCTCATCTGGACTTAAGCCTCCAAGGAGTGCCCCCCACACCTAGGCCAGGCCCCATTCACTTGCCTGAGGTTGACCTGGTGTCTGCAGGGCCCCAAAGGCTTGCAGGGGGTCGACCTGGTGGCTGCAAGGCACCACTCGCTTGCCCGGGTTTGTCCTGGTGGCTGCAAGGCCCCAGTCGCTTGCCTGGGGTTGTCCTGGGCTACAAAAGTTCCCCTAGGCATGCCTTGGGTTGACCTGGTGACCGGACTTGCTGCCGCCCTGGGCTTCACTCCCTAAAAACCACCGGGAGTGCGGACGCAGGACCCTCACAACTGCCAGGGGCTTAAGCCTCCGTCACGTGCCCCCCCGCATGGGCTTAAGCCTACAACAAGTGCCCCCGCCACCCGGGGCAGGCCCCATTCCCTTCCCAGGCTTTACCTGGTGGCTGCAAGGCCGCATTCGCTTACCTGGGGTTGACCTGCTGGCTGCAAGGCCCCATTCGCTTGCCTGGGGTTGACCTGGGCTCCAAAAATCCCCCTAGGCATGCCTGGGGTTGTCCTGGAGCTTGGACTTGCTGCCGCACTTGGGCTTCACTCCCAAAGAACCACCGGGAGTGCGCACGTAGGACCCCCAAAACCACCAGGGCCTTAAGCTTCCATCAAGTGCCCCCCGCATCCAGAGTTGAGCCTCCAAGGAGTGCCCCCCGCACCCGGCCCAGGCCCCATTCACTTGCCTGAGGTTGACCTAGTGGCTGCAGGGCCCCAAAGGCTTGCAGGGGGTCGTCCTGGTGGCTGCAAGGCCCCACTCGTTTGCCTGGGGTTGACCTGGTGGCTGCAAGGCCCCAATCGCTTGCCTGGGGTTGACCTGGTGGCTGCAGGGCCCCATAGGCTTGCAGGGGGTTGTCCTGGTGGCTACAAGGCCCCATTCACTTACCTCGTGTTTACCTGGCATCTGCAAGGCCCCATTTGTTTGCCTGGGGTTGACCTGGTGGCTGCAGGGCCCCATAGGTTTGCAGGGGGTCATCCTGGTGGCTGCAAGGCCCCAATCGCTTGCCTGGGGTTGACCTGGTGGCTGCAGGGCCCCATAGGCTTGCAGGGTGTTGACCTGGTTGCTGCAAGGCCCCATTCACTTACCTCGTGTTTACCTGGCGTCTGCAAGGACCCATTTGCTTGCCTGGGGTTGTCCTGGGCTCCAAAAATTCCCCTAGGCATGCCTTGGGTTGACCTGGTGACCGGACTTGCTGCCGCCCTGGGCTTCACTCCCAAAAAGCCACCGGGAGTGCGGACTCAGGACCCTCACAACAGCCAGGGGCTTAAGCCTCCATCCAGTTCCCCCCCCGCCACGGGCTTAAGTTCCAACTAGTGCCCCCCCCACCTTAGCCAGACCCCATTCCTTTCCCAGGCTTCACCTGGTGGCTGCAAGGCCCCATTCGCTTACCTGGGGTTGATCTGCTGGCTGCAAGGCCCCATTCGCATACCTGGGTTTGCCTTGGTGCCTGCTAGGTCCCATTCGCTTGCCTTGGGTTGACCTGGTGGCTGGAAGACCCCATTCGCTTGCCTGGGCTTGACCTGGGCTCTAAAATTCCGCCTAGGTATGCCTGGGGTTGTCCTGGAGCCCGGAATTGCTGCCTCCATATGGCTTCACTCCCAAAGAACAACCGGGAGTGCGGACGCAGGACCCCCACAACCACCAGGGCCTTAAGCTTCCATCAAGTGCCCCCCCCACCCGCTTAAGCCTCTAACAAGTGCCCCCCCCACCTGGGCCAGGCCCCATTAACTTGCCTGAGGTTGACCTGGTGGCTGCAGGGCCCGAAAGGCTTGAAGGGGGTCGTCCTGGTGGCTGCAAGGCCCCAATCGCTTGCCTGGGGTTGACCTGGTGGCTGCAGGACCCCATAGGCTTGCAGGGGGTTGACCTGGTGGCTGCAATGCCGCATTCGCTTCCTGGGGTTGACCTGCTGGCTGCAAGGCCCCATTCGCATACCTGGGTCTGCCTTGGTGCCTGCTAGGTCCCATTCGGTTGCCTTGGCTTGACCTGGGCTCCAAAAATCCCCCTAGGCATGCCTGGGGTTGTCCTGGAGCCCGGACTTGCTGCCGCACTTGGGCTTCACTCCCAAAGAACCACCGGGAGTGCGGACGTAGGACCCGCACAACCACCAGGGCCTTAAGATTCCATCAAGTGCCCCCCGCATCCGGACTTAAGCCTCCAAGGAGTGCCCCCTGCACCTGGGCCAGGCCCCATTCACTTGCCTGAGGTTGACCTGGTGGCTGCAGGGCCCCAAAGGCTTGCAGGGGGTCGACCTGGTGGCTGCAAGGCACCACTCGCTTGCCCGGGTTTGTCCTGGTGGCTGCAAGGCCCCAGTCGCTTGCCTGGGGTTGTCCTGGGCTCCAAAAGTTCCCCTAGGCATGCCTTGGGTTGACCTGGTGACCGGACTTGCTGCCGCCCTGGGCTTCACTCCCTAAAAACCACCGGGAGTGCGGAAGCAGGACCCCACAACCGCCAGGGGCTTAAGCCTCCATCAACTGCCCCCCCGCACGGGCTTAAGCTTCCAACAAGTGCCCCCCCGACCTGGGCAGGCCCCATTCCCTTCCCAGGCTTCACCTGGTGGCTGCAAGGCCGCATTCGCTTCCTGGGGCTGACCTGCTGGCTGCAAGGCCCCATTCGCATACCTGGGTTTGCCTTGGTGCCTGTTAGGTCCCATTCGCTTGCCTTGGGTTGACCTGGTGGCTGCAAGGCCCCATTCGCTTGCCTGGGCTTGACCTGGGCTCCAAAAATCCCCCTAGGCATGCCTGGGGTTGTCCTGGAGCCCGGAGTTGGTGCCGCACTTGGGCTTCACTCCCAAAGAACCACCGGGAGTGCGGACGTAGGACCCCCACAACCACCAGGGCCTTAAGATTCCATCAAGTGCCCCCCGCATCCGGACTTAAGCCTCCAAGGAGTGCCCCCCGCACCTGGGCTAGGCCCCATTCACTTGCCTGAGGTTGACCTGGTGGCTGCAGGGCCCCAAAGGCTTGCAGGGGGTCGTCCTGGTGGCTGCAAGGCCCCTCTCGTTTGCCTGGGGTTGACCTAGTGGCTGCAAGGCCCCAATCGGTTGCCCGGGTTTGAGCTGGTGGCTGCAAGGCCCCACTCGTTTGCCTGGGGTTGACCTGGTGGCTGCAAGGCCCCAATCGCTGGACTGGGGTTGACCTGGTGGCTGCAGGGCCCCATAGGCTTGCAGGGGGTTGTCCTGGTCGTTACAAGGCCCCATTCACTTACCTCGTGTTTACCTGGCGTCTGCAAGGCCCCATTTGCTTGCCTGGGGTTGTCCTGTGCTCCAAAAGTTCCCCTAGGCATGCCTTGGGTTGACCTGGTGACCGGACTTGCTGCCTCCCTGGGCTTCATTCCTTAAAAACCACCGGGAGTGCGGACGCAGGACCCCACAACCGCCAGGGGCTTAAGCCTCCATCAAGTGCCCCCCCCCACCCGCTTAAGCCTCCCACAAGTGCCCCCGCCACCTGGGCCAGGCCCCATTACCTTCCCAGGCTTGACCTGGTGGCTGCAAGGCCCCATTCGCTTGCCTTGGGTTGACCTGGTTGCTGCAAGGCCCCATTCGCTTGCCTGGGCTTGACCTGGGCTCTAAAATTCCGCCTAGGTATGCCTGCGGTTGTCCTGGAGCCCGGAATTGCTGCCTCCATTTGGCTTCACTCCCAAAGAACCACCGGGAGTGCGGACGCAGGACCCCCACAACCACCAGGGCCTTAAGCTTCCATCAAGTGCCCCCCCCATCCGGACTTAAACCTCCAAGGAGTGCCCCCCGCACCTAGGCCAGGCCGCATTCACTTGCCTGAGGTTGACCTGGTGGCTGCAGGGCCCCAAAGGCTTGCAGGGGGTCGACCTGGTGGCTGCAAGGCACCACTCGCTTGCCCGGGTTTGACCTGGTGGCTGCAAGGCCCCAGTCGCTTGCCTGGGGTTGTCCTGGGCTCCAAAAGTTCCCCTAGGCATGCCTTGGGTTGACCTGGTGACCGGACTTGCTGCCGCCCTGGGCTTCACTCCCTAAAAACCACCGGGAATGCGGACGCAGGACCCCAGAACCGCCAGGGGCTTAAGCCTCCATCAAGTGCCCCCCCTCACGGGCTTAAGCTTCCAACAAGTGCCCCCCCACCTGGGCAGGCCCCATTCCCTTCCCAGGCTTCACCTGGTGGCTGCAAGGCCGCATTCGCTTCCTGGGGCTGACCTGCCGGCTGCAAGGCCCCATTCGCTTGCCTGGGCTTGACCTGGGCTCCAAAAATCCCCCTAGGCATGGCTGGGGTTGTCCTGGAGCCCCGAGTTGCTGCCGCACTTGGGCTTCACTCCCAAAGAACCACCGGGAGTGCGGACGTAGGACCCCCACAACCACCAGGGCCTTAAGCTTCCATCATGTGCCCCCCGCATCTGGAGTTGAGCCTCCAAGGAGTACCCCCCGCACCTGGGCCAGGCCCCATTCACTTGCTTGAGGTTCACCTGGTGCCTGCAGGGCCCCAAAGGCTTCCAGGGCGTCATCCTGGTGGCTGCAAGGCCCCACTCGTTTGCCTGGGGTTGACCTGGTGGCTGCAAGGCCCCAATCGGTTGCCTGGGGTTGACCTGGTGGCTGCAGGGCTCCATAGGCTTGAAGGGGGTTGTCCTGGTCGCTACAAGCCCCATTCACTTACCTCGTGTTTACCTGCCGTCTGCAAGGCCCCATTTGCTTGCCTGGGGTTGTCCTGGGCTCCAAAAGTTCCCCTAGGCATGCCTTGGGTTGACCTGGTGACCGGACTTGCTGCCGCCCTGGGCTTCACTCCCTAAAAACCACCGGGAGTGCGGACGCAGGACCCTCACAACCACCAGGGGCTTAAGCCTCCATCAAGTGCCCCCCCCACACCCGCTTAAGCCTCCAACAAGTGCCCCCCCCACCTGGGCCAGGCCCCATTCCCTTCCCAGGCTTGACCTGGTGGCTGCAAGGCCCCATTCGCTTGCCTTGGGTTGACCTGGTGGCTGCAGGGCCCCATTCGCTTGCCTGGGCTTGACCTGGGCTCTAACATTCCGCCTAGGTATGCCTGGGGTTGTCCTGGAGCCCGGAATTGCTGCCTCCATTTTGCTTCACTCCCAAAGAACCACCGGGAGTGCGGACGCAGGACCCCCACAACCACCAGGGCCTTAAGCTTCCATCAAGTGCCCCCCGCATCCGGACTTAAGCCTCCAAGGAGTGCCCCCCGCCCCTGGGCCAGGCCCCATTCACTTGCCTGAGGTAGACCTGGTGGCTGCAGGGCCCCAAAGGCTTGCAGGGGGTCGTCCTGGTGGCTACAAGGCCCCAATCGCTTGCCTGGGGTTGACCTCGTGGCTGCAGGGCCCCATAGGCTTGCAGGGGGTTGACCTGGTGGCTGCAAGGCCCCATTCACTTACCTCGTGTTTACCTGGCGTCTGCAAGGCCCCATTTGCTTGCCTGGGGTTGCCCTGGGCTCCAAAAATCCCCCTAGGCATGCCTGGGGTTGTCCTGGAGCCCAGACTTGCTGCCGCCCTTGGGCTTCACTCCCTAAAAGCCACCGGGAGTGCGGACGCAGGACCCTCACAACCGCCAGGGGCTTAAGCCTCCATCAAGTGCCCCCCCCACGGGCTTAAGCCTCCAACAAGTGTCCCCCCCACCTGGGCCAGGCCCCATTCCCTTACCAGGCTTGACCTGGTGGCTGCAAGGCCGCATTCGCTTACCTGGGGTTGACCTGCTGGCTGCAAGGCCCCATTCGCATACCTGGGTTTGCCTTGGTGCCTGCTAGGTCCCATTCGCTTGCCTTGGGTTGACCTGGTGGCTGCAAGGCCCCATTCGCTTGCCTGGGCTTGACCTGGGCTCCAAAAATCCCCCTAGGCATGCCTGGGGTTGTCCTGGAGCCCGGACTTGCTGCTGCACTTGGGCTTCACTCCCAAAAAACCACCATGAGTGCGGACGCAGGACCCCCACAACCACCAGGGCCTTAAGCTTCCATCAAGTGCCCCCCGCATCGGGACTTAAGCCTCCAAGGAGTGCCCCCCGCACCTGGGCCAGGCCCCATTCACTTGCCTGAGGTTGACCTGGTGGCTGCAGGGCCCCAAAGGCTTGCAGGGCGTCGTTCTGGTGGCTGCAAGGCCCCACTCGTTTGCCTGGGGTTGACCCGGTGGCTGCAAGGCCACAATCGCTTGCCTGGGGTTGACCTGGTGGCTGCAGGGCTCCATAGGCTTGCAGGGGGTTGTCCTGCTGGCTACAAGCCCCATGCACTTACCTGTTGTTTAGCTGGAGTCTGCAAGGCCCCATTTGCTTGCCTGGGGTTGTTCTGGGTTCCAAAAGTTCCCCTAGGCATACCTTGGGTTGACCTGGTGACCGGACTTGCTGGCGCCCTGGGCTTCATTCCCTAAAAGCCACCGGGACTGCGGACACAGGACCCTCACAACCGCCAGGGGCTTAAGCCCCCATTAAGTGCCCCCCCCACGGGCTTAAGCCTCCAACAAGTGCCCCCCGCACCTGGGCCAGGCCCCATTCCCTTCCCAGGCTTCACCTTGTGGCTGCAAGGACGCATTCGCTTACCTGGGGTTGACCTGCTGGCTGCAAGGCCCTATTCGCATACCTGGGTTTGCCTTGGTGCCTGCTAGGTCCCATTCGCTTGCCTTGGGTTGACCTGGTGGCTGCAAGGCCCCATTCGCTTCCCTGGGGTTGACCTGGGCTCCAAAAATCCCCCTAGACATGCCTGCGGTTGTCCTGGAGCCCGGACTTGCTGCTGCACTTGGGCTTCACTCCCAAAGAACCACCGGGAGTGCGGACGCAGGACCCCCACAACCACCAGGGCCTTAAGCTTCCATCAAGTGCCCCCCGCATCCGGACTTAAGCCTCCAAAGAGTGCCCCCCGCACCTGGGCCAGGCCCCATTCACTTGCCTGGGGTTGACCTGGTGGCTGCAAGGCCCCATAGGCTTGCAGGGGGTTGTCCTGGTGGCTACAAGGCCCCATTCACTTACCTCGTGTTTACCTGGCGTCTGCAAGGCCCCATTTGCTTGCCCGGGGTTTTCCTGGGCTCCAAAAGTTCCCCTAGGCATGCCTTGGTTTGACGTAGTGACCGGACTTGCTGCCGCCCTGGGCTTCACTCCCTAAAAACCACCGGGAGTGGGGACGCAGGACCCTCACAACCTCCAGGGGCTTAAGCCTCCATCAAGTGCCCTCCCGCCACGGGCTTTAAGCCTCCAACAAGTGCCCCGCCAACCTGGGCCAGGCC
The DNA here is from genome assembly GCF_052110815.1 of Crocodylus siamensis. Lineage (NCBI taxonomy): Eukaryota > Metazoa > Chordata > Crocodylia > Crocodylidae > Crocodylus > Crocodylus siamensis. The sequence continues at coordinate 141,420 of NW_028324589.1, forward strand.
CCATTCCCTTCCCAGGCTTGACCTGGTGGCTGCAAGGCCCCATTCGCTTACCTGGGGTTGACCTGCTGGCTGCAAGGCCCCATTCGCATACCTGGGTTTGCCTTGCTGCCTGCTAGGTCCCATTCGCTTGCCTTGGGTTGATTTGGTGTCTGCAAGGCCCCATTTGCTTGCCTGGGGATGACCTGGGCTCCAAAAATCCCCCTAGGCATGCCTGGGGTTGTCCTGGAGCACAGACTTGCTGCCGCCCTTGGGCTTCACTCCCAAAAAGCCACCGGGAGTGCGGACGCAGGACCCTCACAACCGCCAGGGGCTTAACCCTCCATCAAGTGCCCCCCCGCCACGTGCTTAAGCCTCCAACAAGTGCCCCCCCCCACCTGGGCCAGGCCCCATTCCCTTCGCAGGCTTGACTTTGTGGCTGCAAGGCCCCATTCGCTTACCTGGGGTTGACCTGCTGGCTGCAAGGCCCCATTCGCATACCTGGGTTTGCCTTGGTGCCTGCTAGGTCCCATTCGCTTGCCTTGGGTTGACCTGGTGGCTGCAAGGCCCTATTCGCTTGCCTGGGCTTGATCTGGGCTCCAAAAATCCCCCTAGGCATGCCTGGGGTTCTCCTGCAGCCCGGAATTGCTGCCTCCATTTGGCTTCACTCCCAAAGAACCACCGGGAGTGCGGACGCAGGACCCCCACAACCACCAGGGCCTTAAGCTTCCATCAAGTGCCCCCCGCATCCGGACTTAAGCCTCCAAGGAGTGCCCCCCGCACCTGGGCCAGGCCCCATTCACTTGCCTGAGGTTGACCTGGTGGCTGCAGGGCCCCAAAGGCTTGCAGGGCGTCGTTCTGGTGGCTGCAAGGCCCCACTCGTTTGCCTGGGGTTGACCCGGTGGCTGCAAGGCCCCAATCGCTTGCCTGGGGTTGACCTGGTGGCTGCAGGGCTCCATAGGCTTGCAGGGGGTTGTCCTGCTGGCTACAAGCCCCATGCACTTACCTGTTGTTTACCTGGCGTCTGCAAGGCCCCATTTGCTTGCCTGGGGTTGTCCTGGGTTCCAAAAGTTCTCCTAGGCATGCCTTGGGTTGACCTGGTGACCGGACTTGCTGCCGCCCTGGGCTTCACTCCCTAAAAACCACCGGGAGTGCGGACGCAGGACCCTCACAACCGCCAGGGGCTTAAGCCTCCATCAAGTGCCACACCCACACCCGCTTAAGCCTCCAACAAGTGCCCCCCCCACGTGGGCCAGGCCCCATTCCCTTCCCAGGCTTGACCTGGTGGCTGCAAGGCCCCATTCGCTTGCCTTGGGTTGACCTGGTGGCTGCAAGGCCCCATTCGCTTGCCTTGGGTTGACCTGGTGGCTGCAAGGCCCCATTCGCTTGCCGGGGCTTGACCTGGCCTCTAACATTCCTCCTAGGTATGCCTGGGGTTGTCCTGGAGCCCGGAATTGCTGCCGCCCTTGGGCTTCACTCCCAAAAAGCCACCGGGAGTGCGGACGCAGGACCCTCACAACCGCCAGGGGCTTAAGCCTCCATCAAGTGCCCCCCCCACGGGCTTAAGCCTCCAACAAGAGCCCCCCCCACCTGGGCCAGGCCCCATTCCCTTTCCAGGCTTGACCTGGTGGCTGCAAGGCCCCATTCACTTACCTGGGGTTGACCTGCTGGCTGCAAGGCCCCATTCGCATACCTGGGTTTGCCTTGGTGCCTGCTAGGTCCCATTCGCTTGCCTTGGGTTGACCTGGTGGCTGCAAGGCCCCATTCGCTTGCCTGGGCTTGACCTGGGCTCCAAAAATCCCCCTAGGCATGCCTGCGGTTGTCCTGGAGCCCGGACTTGCTGCCGCACTTGGGCTTCACTCCCAAAGAACCACCGGGAGTGCGGACGTAGGACCCCCACAATCACCAGGGCATTAAGCTTCCATCAAGTGCCCCCCGCATCCGGACTTAAGCCTCCAAGGAGTGCCCCCCGCACATGGGCCAGAACCCATTCACTTGCCTGAGGTTGACCTGGTGGCTGCAGGGCCCCAAAGGCTTGCAGGGGGTCGTCCTCGTGGCTACAAGGCCCCAATCGCTTGCCTGGGGATGACCTGGTGGCTGCAGGGCCCCATAGGCTTGCAGGGCGTCGTCCTGGTGGCTGCAAGGCCCCACTCGTTGGCCTGGGGTTGACCTGGTGGCTGCAAGGCCCCATTCGCTTCCCTGGGGTTGACCTGGGCTCCAAAAATCCCCCTAGACATGCCTGCGGTTGTCCTGGAGCCCGGACTTGCTGCTGCACTTGGGCTTCACTCCCAAAGAACCACCGGGAGTGCGGACGCAGGACCCCCACAACCACCAGGGCCTTAAGCTTCCATCAAGTGCCCCCCGCATCCGGACTTAAGCCTCCAAGGAGTGCCCCCCGCACCTGGGCCAGGCCCCATTCACTTCCCTGAGGTTGACCTGGTGGCTGCAGGGCCCCAAAGGCTTGCAGGGGGTCGTCCTGGTAGCTGCAAGGCCCCACTCGTTTGCCTGGGGTTGACCTGGTGGCTGCAAGGCCCAATCGCTTGCCTGGGGTTGACCTGGTGGCTGCAGGGCCCCATAGGCTTCCAGAGGCTTGTCCTGGGGGCTACAAGGCCCCATTCACTCTACCTCGTGTTTACCTGGCATCTGCAAGGCCCCATTTGCTTGCCTGGGGTTGTCCTGGGCTCCAAAAATTCCCCTAGGCATGCCTTGGGTTGACCTGGTGACCGGACTTGCTGCCGCCCTGGGCTTCACTCCCTAAAAGCCACCGGGAGTGCGGACGCAGGACCCTCACAACCGCCAGGGGCTTAACCCTCCATCAAGTGCCCCCCCGCCACGTGCTCTAAGCCTCCAACAAGTGCCCCGCCAACCTGGGCCAGGCCCCATTGCCTTCCCAGGCTTGACCTGGTGGCTGCAAGGCCCCATTCGCTTACCTGGTGTTGACCTGTTGGCTGCAAGGCCCCATTCGCATACCTGGGTTTGCCTTGGTGCCTGCTAGGTCCCATTCGCTTGCCTTGGGTTGACCTGGTGGCTGCAAGGCCCCATTCGCTTGCCTGGGGTTGACCTGGGCTCCAAAAATCCCCCTAGGCATGCCTGGGGTTGTCCTGGAGCCCAGACTTGCTGCCGCCCTTGGGCTTCACTCCCAAAGAACCACCGGGAGTGCAGACGCAGGACCCTCACAACCGCCAGGGGCTTAAGCCTCCATCAAGTGCCCCCCCCACACCCGCTTAAGCCTCCAACAAGTGCCCCCCCCACCTGGGCCAGGCCCCATTCCCTTCCCAGGCTTGACCTGGTGGCTGCAAGGCCCCATTCGCTTGCCTTGGGTTGACCTGGTGGCTGCAAGGCCCCATTCGCTTCCCTGGGCTTGACCTGGGTTCTAACATTCCGCCTAGGTATGCCTGGGGTTGTCCTGGAGCCCGGAATTGCTGCCTCCATTTGGCTTCACTCCCAAAGAACCACCGGGAGTGCGGACGCAGGACCCCCACAACCACCAGGACCTTAAGCTTCCATCAAGTGCCCCCCGCATCCGGACTTAAGCCTCCAAGGAGTGCCCCCCGCCCCTGGGCCAGGCCCCATTCACTTGCCTGAGGTTGACCTGGTGGCTGCAGGGCCCCAAAGGCTTGCAGAGGGTCGTCCTGGTGGCTACAAGGCCCCAATCGCTTGCCTGGGGTTGACCTGGTGGCTGCAGGGCCCCATAGGCTTGCAGGGGGTTGACCTGGTGGCTGCAAGGCCCCATTCACTTACCTCGTGTTTACCTGGCGTCTGCAAGGCCCCATTTGCTTGCCTGGGGTTGCCCTGGGCTCCAAAAATTCCCCTAGGCATGCCTTGGGTTGACCTGGTGACCGGACTTGCTGGCGCCCTGGGCTTCATTCCCTAAAAGCCACCGGGACTGCGGACACAGGACCCTCACAACCGCCAGGGGCTTAAGCCCCCATTAAGTGCCCCTCCGCCACGGGCTTAAGCCTCCAACAAGTGCCCCGCCAACCTGGGCCAGGCCCCATTCCCTTCCCAGGCTTGACCTGGTGGCTGCAAGGCCCCATTCGCTTACCTGGGGTTGACCTGCTGGCTGCAAGGCCCCATTCGCATACCTGGGTTTGCCTTGGTGCCTGCTAGGTCCCATTCGCTTCCCTTGGGTTGACCTGGTGGCTGCAAGGCCCCATTCGCTTGCCTGGGGTTGACCTGGGCTCCAAAAATCCCCCTAGACATGCCTCCGGTTGTCCTGGAGCCCGGACTTGCTGCTGCACTTGGGCTTCACTCCCAAAGAACCACCGGGAGTGCGGACGCAGGACCCCCACAACCACCAGGGCCTTAAGCTTCCATCAAGTGCCCCCCGCATCCGGACTTAAGCCTCCAAGGAGTGCCCCCCGCACCTGGGCCAGGCCCCATTCACTTCCCTGAGGTTGACCTGGTGGCTGCAGGGCCCCAAAGGCTTGCAGGGGGTCGTCCTGGTAGCTGCAAGGCCCCACTCGTTTGCCTGGGGTTGACCTGGTGGCTGCAAGGCCCCAATCGCTTGTCTGGGGTTGACCTGGTGGCTGCAGGGCCCCATAGGCTTCCAGAGGCTTGTCCTGGGGGCTACAAGGCCCCATTCACTCTACCTCGTGTTTACCTGGCATCTGCAAGGCCCCATTTGCTTGCCTGGGGTTGTCCTGGGCTCCAAAAATTCCCCTAGGCATGCCTTGGGTTGACCTGGTGACCGGACTTGCTGCCGCCCTGGGCTTCACTCCCTAAAAGCCACCGGGAGTGCGGACGCAGGACCCTCACAACCGCCAGGGGCTTAACCCTCCATCAAGTGCCCCCCCGCCACGTGCTCTAAGCCTCCAACAAGTGCCCCGCCAACCTGGGCCAGGCCCCATTGCCTTCCCAGGCTTGACCTGGTGGCTGCAAGGCCCCATTCGCTTACCTGGTGTTGACCTGTTGGCTGCAAGGCCCCATTCGCATACCTGGGTTTGCCTTGGTGCCTGCTAGGTCCCATTCGCTTGCCTTGGGTTGACCTGGTGGCTGCAAGGCCCCATTCGCTTCCCTGGGGTTGACCTGGGCTCCAAAAATCCCCCTAGGCATGCCTGGGGTTGTCCTGGAAGCCAGACTTGCTGCCGCCCTTGGGCTTCACTCCCAAAAAGCCACCGGGAGTGCGGACGCAGGACCCTCACAACCGCCAGGGGCTTAAGCCTCCATCAAGTGCCCCCCCCACGGGCTTAAGCCTCCAACAAGTGCCCCCCCGACGGTCTTAAGCCTCCAACAAGTGCCCCCCCCACCTGGGCCAGGCCCCATTCCCTTCCCAGGCTTCACCTGGTGGCTGCAAGGCCCCATTCGCTTAACTGGGGTTGACCTGCTGGCTGCAAGGCCCCATTCGCATACCTAGGTTTGCCTTGGTGCCTGCTAGGTCCCATTCGCTTGCCTTGGGTTGACCTGGTGGCTGCAAGGCCCCGTTCGCTTGCCTGGGGTTGACCTGGGCTCCAAAAATCCCCCTAGGCATGCCTGGGGTTGTCCTGGAGCCCGGACTTGCTGCTGCACTTGGGCTTCACTCCCAAAGAACCACCGGGAGTGCGGACGCAGGACCCGCACAACCACCAGGGCCTTAAGCTTCCATCAAGTGCCCCCCGCATCCGGACTTAAGCCTCCAAGGAGTGCCCCCCGCACCTGGGCCAGGCCCCATTCACTTGCCTGGGGTTGACCTGGTGGCTGCAAGGCCCCATAGGCTTGCAGGGGGTTGTCCTGGTGGCTACAAGGCCCCATTCACTTACCTCGTGTTTACCTGGCGTCTGCAAGGCCCCATTTGCTTGCCCGGGGTTGTCCTGGGCTCCAAAAGTTCCCCTAGGCATGCCTTGGTTTGACGTAGTGACCGGACTTGATGCCGCCCTGGGCTTCACTCCCTAAAAACCACCGGGAGTGGGGACGCAGGACCCTTACAACCTCCAGGGGCTTAAGCCTCCATCAAGTGCCCCCCCGCCACGGGCTTTAAGCCTCCAACAAGTGCCCCGCCAACCTGGGCCAGGCCCCATTCCCTTCCCAGGCTTGACCTGGTGGCTGCAAGGCCCCATTCGCTTACCTGGGGTTGACCTGCTGGCTGCAAGGAACCATTCGCATGCCTGGGTTTGCCTTGGTGCCTGCTAGGTCCCATTCGCTTGCCTTGGGTTGATTTGGTGTCTGCAAGGCCCCATTTGCTTGCCTGGGGATGACCTGGGCTCCAAAAATCCCCCTAGGCATGCCTGGGGTTGTCCTGGAGCACAGACTTGCTGCCGCCCTTGGGCTTCACTCCCTAAAAGCCACCGGGAGTGCGGACGCAGGACCCTCACAACCGCCAGGGGCTTAACCCTCCATCAAGTGCCCCCCCGCCACGTGCTTAAGCCTCCAACAAGTCCCCCCCCCCAGCTGGGCCAGGCCCCATTCCCTTCGCAGGCTTGACCTTGTGGCTGCAAGGCCCCATTCGCTTACCTGGGGTTGACCTGCTGGCTGCAAGGCCCCATTCGCATACCTGGGTTTGCCTTGGTGCCTGCTAGGTCCCATTCGCTTGCCTTGGGTTGACCTGGTGGCTGCAAGGCCCCGTTCGCTTGCCTGGGGTTGACCTGGGCTCCAAAAATCCCCCTAGGCATGCCTGGGGTTCTCCTGCAGCCCGGAATTGCTGCCTCCATTTGGCTTCACTCCCAAAGAACCACCGGGAGTGCGGACGCAGGACCCCCACAACCACCAGGGCCTTAAGCTTCCATCAAGTGCCCCCCCCATCCGACTTAAGCCTCCAAGCAGTGCCCCCCGCACCTAGGCCAGGCCCCATTCACTTGCCTGAGGTTGACCTGGTGGCCTCAGGGCCCCAAAGGCTTGCAGGGGGTCGACCTGGTGGCTGCAAGGCACCACTCGCTTGCCCGGGTTTGACCTGGTGGTTGCAAGGCCCCAATCGCTTGCCTGGGGTTGACCTGGTGGCTGCAGGGCCCCATTCGCTTCCATGGGGTTGACCTGGTGTCTGCAAGGCCCCATTCACTTACCTCGTGTTTACCTGGAGTCTGCAAGGCCCCATTTGCTTGTCTGGGGTTGTCCTGGGCTCCAAAAATTCCCCTAGGCATGCCTTGGGTTCACCTGGTGACCGGACTTGCTGCCGCCCTGGGCTTCACTCCCAAAAAGCCACCGGGATTGCGGACGCAGGACCCTCACAACCGCCAGGGGCTTAAGCCTCCATCACGTCCCCCCCCCCCACGGGCTTAAGCCTCCAACAAGTGCCCCCCCCACCTGGGCCAGGCCCCATTCCCTTCCCAGCCTTCACCTGGTGGCTGCAAGGCCGCATTCGCTTACCTGGGGTTGACCTGTTGGCTGCAAGGCCCCATTCGCATACCTGGGTTTGCCTTGGTGCCTGCTAGGTTCCATTCGCTTGCCTTGGGTTGACCTGGTGGCTGCAAGGCCCCATTCGCTTGCCTGGGCTTGACCTGGGCTCCAAAAATCCCCCTAGGCATGCCTGGGGTTGTCCTGGAGCCCGGACTTGCTGCCGCACTTGGGCTTCACTCCCAAAGAACCACCGGGAGTGCGGACGTAGGACCCCCACAACCACCAGGGCCTTCAGCTTCCATCAAGTGCCCCCCGCATCCGGAGTTGAGCCTCCAAGGAGTGCCCCCCGCACCTGGGCCAGGCCCCATTCACTTGCCTGAGGTTGACCTGGTGGCTGCAGGGCCCCAAAGTCTTGCAGGGGGTCGTCCTGGTGGCTGCAAGGCCCCACTCGTTTGCCTGGGGTTGACCTGGTGGCTGCAAGGCCCCAATCTCTTGCCTGGGGTTGACCTGGTGGCTGCAAGGCCCCATAGGCCTGCAGGGGGTTGTCCTGTTGGCTACAAGGCCCCATTCACTTACCTCGTGTTTACCTGGCGTCTGCAAGGCCCCATTTGCTTGCCTGGGGTTGTCCTGGGCTCCAAAAGTTCCCCTAGGCATGCCTTGGGTTGACCTGGTGACCGGACTTGCTGCCGCCCTGGGCTTCACTCCCTAAAAACCACCGGGAGTGCGGACGCAGGACCCTCTCAACCACCAGGGGCTTAAGCCTCCATCAAGTGCCCCCCCCCACACCCGCTTAAGCCTCCAACAAGTGCCCCCCCCACCTGGGCCAGGCCCCATTCCCTTCCCAGGCTTGACCTGGTGGCTGCAAGGCCCCATTCGCTTGCCTTGGGTTGACCTGGTGGCTGCAAGGCCCCATTCGCTTCCCTGGGCTTTACCTGGGTTCTAACATTCCGCCTAGGTATGCCTGGGGTTGTCCTGGAGCCCGGAATTGCTGCCTCCATGTGGCTTCACTCCCAAAGAACCACCGGGAGTGCGGACGCAGGACCCCCACAACCACCAGGGCCTTAAGCTTCCATCAAGTGCCCCCCGCATCCGGACTTAAGCCTCCAAGGAGTGCCCCCCGCCCCTGGGCCAGGCCCCATTCACTTGCCTGAGGTTGACCTGGTGGCTGCAGGGCCCCAAAGGCTTGCAGGGGGTCGTCCTGGTGGCTACAAGGCCCCAATCGCTTGCCTGGGGTTGACCTGGTGGCTGCAGGGCCCCATAGGCTTGCAGGGGGTTGACCTGGTGGCTGCAAGGCCCCATTCACTTACCTCGTGTTTACCTGGCGTCTGCAAGGCCCCATTTGCTTGCCTGGGGTTGCCCTGGGCTCCAAAAATTCCCCTAGGCATGCCTTGGGTTGACCTGGTGACCGGACTTGCTGGCGCCCTTTGCTTCATTCCCTAAAAGCCACCGGGACTGCGGACACAGGACCCTCACAACCGCCAGGGGCTTAAGCCCCCATTAAGTGCCCCTCCGCCACGGGCTTAAGCCTCCAACAAGTGCCCCGCCAACCTGGGCCAGGCCCCATTCCCTTCCCAGGCTTGACCTGGTGGCTGAAAGGCCCCATTCGCTTACCTGGGGTTGACCTGCTGGCTGCAAGGCCCCATTCGCATACCTGGGTTTGCCTTGGTGCCTGCTAGGTCCCATTCGCTTCCCTTGGGTTGACCTGGTGGCTGCAAGGCCCCAGTCGCTTCCCTGGGGTTGACCTGGGCTCCAAAAATCCCCCTAGACATGCCTGCGGTTGTCCTGGAGCCCGGACTTGCTGCTGCACTTGGGCTTCACTCCCAAAGAACCACCGGGAGTGCGGACGCAGGACCCCCACAACCACCAGGGCCTTAAGCTTCCATCAAGTGCCCCCCGCATCCGGACTTAAGCCTCCAAGGAGTGCCCCCCGCACCTGGGCCAGGCCCCATTCACTTGCCTGAGGTTGACCTGGTGGCTGCAGGGCCCCAAAGGCTTGCAGGGGGTCGTCCTGGTAGCTGCAAGGCCCCACTCGTTTGCCTGGGGTTGACCTGGTGGCTGCAAGGCCCCAATCGCTTGCCTGGGGTTGACCTGGTGGCTGCAGGGCCCCATAGGCTTCCAGAGGCTTGTCCTGGGGGCTACAAGGCCCCATTCACTCTACCTCGTGTTTACCTGGCATCTGCAAGGCCCCATTTGCTTGCCTGGGGTTGTCCTGGGCTCCAAAAATTCCCCTAGGCATGCCTTGGGTTGACCTGGTGACCGGACTTGCTGCCGCCCTGGGCTTCACTCCCTAAAAGCCACCGGGAGTGCGGACGCAGGACCCTCACAACCGCCAGGGGCTTAACCCTCCATCAAGTGCCCCCCCGCCACGTGCTCTAAGCCTCCAACAAGTGCCCCGCCAACCTGGGCCAGGCCCCATTGCCTTCCCAGGCTTGACCTGGTGGCTGCAAGGCCCCATTCGCTTACCTGGTGTTGACCTGTTGGCTGCAAGGCCCCATTCGCATACCTGGGTTTGCCTTGGTGCCTGCTAGGTCCCATTCGCTTGCCTTGGGTTGACCTGGTGGCTGCAAGGCCCCATTCGCTTGCCTGGGGTTGACCTGGGCTCCAAAAATCCCCCTAGGCATGCCTGGGGTTGTCCTGGAACCCAGACTTGCTGCCGCCCTTGGGCTTCACTCCCAAAAAGCCACCGGGAGTGCGGACGCAGGACCCTCACAACCGCCAGGGGCTTAAGCCTCCATCAAGTGCCCCCCCCACGGGCTTAAGCCTCCAACAAGTGCCCCCCCGACGGGCTTAAGCCTCCAACAAGTGCCCCCCCCACCTGGGCCAGGCCCCATTCCCTTCCCAGGCTTCACCTGGTGGCTGCAAGGCCCCATTCGCTTAACTGGGGTTGACCTGTTGGCTGCAAGGCCCCATTCGCATACCTGGGTTTGCCTTGGTGCCTGCTAGGTCCCATTCGCTTGCCTTGGGTTGACCTGATGGCTGCAAGGCCCCATTCGCTTGCCTAGGCTTGACCTGGGCTCCAAAAATCCCCCTAGCCATGCCTGGGGTTGTCCTGGAGCTTGGACTTCCTGCCGCACTTGGGCTTCACTCCCAAAGAACCACCGGGAGTGCGGACGTAGGACTCCCACAACCATCAGGGCCTTAAGCTTCCATCAAGTGCCCCCCGCATCCGGAGTTGAGCCTCCAAGGAGTGCCCCCCGCACCTGGGCCAGGCCCCATTCACTTGCCTGAGGTTGACCTGGTGGCTGCAGGGCCCCAAAGGCTTGCAGGGGGTTGACCTGGTGGCTGCAAGGCATCACTCGCTTGCCCGGGTTTGACCTGGTGGCTGCAAGGCCCCAGTCGCTTGCCTGGGGTTGTCCTGGGCTCCAAAAGTTCCCCTAGGCATGCCTTGGGTTGACCTGGTGACCGGACTTGCTGCCGCCCTGGGCTTCACTCCCTAAAAACCACCGGGTGTGCGGACGCAGGACCCCACAACCGCCAGGGGCTTAAGCCTCCATCAAGTGCCCCCCCCACACCCGCTTAAGCCTCCAACAAGTTCCCCCCCCCACCTGGGCCAGGCCCCATTTCCTTCCCAGGCTTGACCTTGTGGCTGCAAGGCCCCATTCGCTTGCCTTGAGTTTACCTGGTGGCTGCAAGGCCCCATTCGCTTGCCTGGGCTTGACCTGGGCTCTAAAATTCCGCCTAGGTATGCCTGGGGTTGTCCTGGAGCCCGGAATTGCTGCCTCCATTTGGCTTCACTCCCAAAGAACCACCGGGAGTGTGGACGCAGGACCCCCACAACCACCAGGGCCTTAAGCTTCCATCAAGTGCCCCCCCCATCCGGACTTAAGCCTCCAACGAGTGCCCCCCGCACCAAGGCCAGGCCCCATTCACTTGCCTGAGGTTGACCTGGTGGCTGCAGGGCCCCAAAGGCTTGCAGGGGGTCGACCTGGTGGCTGCAAGGCACCACTCGCTTGCCCGGGTTTCACATGGTGGCTGCAAGGCCCCAGTCGCTTGCCTGGGGTTGTCCTGGGCTCCAAAAGTTCCCCTAGGCATGCCTTGGGTTGACCTGGTGACCGGACTTGCTGCCGCCCTGGGCTTCACTCCCTAAAAACCACCGGGAGTGCGGACGCAGGACCCCACAACCGCCAGGGGCTTAAGCCTCCATCAAGTGCCCCCCCCACACCCGCTTAAGCCTCCAACAAGTGCCCCCCCCCACCTGGGCCAGGCCCCATTTCCTTCCCAGGCTTGACCTTGTGGCTGCAAGGCCCCATTCGCTTGCCTTGCGTTTACCTGGTGGCTGCAAGGCCCCATTCGCTTGCCTGGGCTTGACCTGGGCTCTAAAATTCCGCCTAGGTATGCCTGGGGTTGTCCGGGAGCCCGGAATTGCTGCCTCCATTTGGCTTCACTCCCAAAGAACCACCGGGAGTGTGGACGCAGGACACCCACAACCACCAGGGCCTTAAGCTTCCATCAAGTGCCCCCCCCATGCGGACTTAAGCCTCCAACGAGTGCCCCCCGCACCAAGGCCAGGCCCCATTCACTTGCCTGAGGTTGACCTGGTGGCTGCACGGCCCCAAAGGCTTGCAGGGGGTCGACCTGGTGGCTGCAAGGCACCACTCGCTTGCCTGGGGTTGTCCTGGGCTCCAAAAGTTCCCCTAGGCATGCCTTGGGTTGACCTGGTGACCGGACTTGCTGCCGCCCTGGGCTTCACTCCCTAAAAACCACCGGGAGTGCGGATGCAGGACCCTCACAACCGCCAGGGGCTTAAGCCTCCATCACGTGCCCCCCCCCACGGGCTTAAGCCTCCAACAAGTGCCCCCCCCCACCTGGGCCAGGCCCCATTCCCTTCCCAGGCTTCACCTGGTGGCTGCAAGGCCGCATTCGCTTACCTGGGGTTGACCTGTTGGCTGCAAGGCCCCATTCGCATACCTGGGTTTGCCTTGGTGCCTGCTAGGTCCCATTCGCTTGCCTTGGGTTGACCTGGTGGCTGCAAGGCCCCATTCGCTTGCCTGGGCTTGACCTGGGCTCCAAAAATCCCCCTAGGCATGCCTGGGGTTGTCCTGGAGCTTGGACTTGCTGCCGCACTTGGGCTTCACTCCCAAAGAACCACTGGGAGTGCGGACGTAGGACCCCCACAACCACCTGGGCCTTAAGCTTCCATCAAGTGCCCCCCGCATCCGGAGTTGAGCCTCCAAGGAGTGCCCCCCGCACCTGGGCCAGGCCCCATTCACTTGCCTGAGGTTGACCTGGTGGCTGCAGGGCCCCAAAGGCTTGCAGGGGGTTGTCCTGGTGGCTGCAAGGCCCCACTCGTTTGCCTGGGATTGACCTGGTGGCTGCAAGGCCCCAATCGCTTGCCTGGGGTTGACCTGGTGGCTGCAGGGCCCCATAGGCTTGCAGGGGGTTGTCCTGGTGGCTACAAGGCCCCATTCACTTACCTCGTGTTGACCTGGCATCTGCAAGGCCCCATTTGCTTGCCTGGGTTTGTCCTGGGCTCCAAAAGTTCCCCTAGGCATGCCTTGGGTTGACCTGGTGACCGGACTTGCTGCCGCCCTGGGCTTCACTCCCTAAAAACCACCGGGTGTGCGGACGCAGGACCCCACAACCGCCAGGGGCTTAAGCCTCCATCAAGTGCCCCCCCCACACCCGCTTAAGCCTCCAACAAGTGCCCCCCCCACCTGGGCCAGGCCCCATTTCCTTCCCAGGCTTGACCTTGTGGCTGCAAGGCCCCATTCGCTTGCCTTGAGTTTACCTGGTGGCTGCAAGGCCCCATTCGCTTGCCTGGGCTTGACCTGGGCTCTAAAATTCCGCCTAGGTATGCCTGGGGTTGTCCTGGAGCCCGGAATTGCTGCCTCCATTTGGCTTCACTCCCAAAGAACCACCGGGAGTGTGGACTCAGGACCCCCACAACCACCAGGGCCTTAAGCTTCCATCAAGTGCCCCCCCCATCCGGACTTAAGCCTCCAACGAGTGCCCCCCGCACCAAGGCCAGGCCCCATTCACTTGCCTGAGGTTGACCTGGTGGCTGCAGGGCCCCAAAGGCTTGCAGGGGGTCGACCTGGTGGCTGCAAGGCACCACTCGCTTGCCCGGGTTTCACATGGTGGCTGCAAGGCCCCAGTCGCTTGCCTGGGGTTGTCCTGGGCTCCAAAAGTTCCCCTAGGCATGCCTTGGGTTGACCTGGTGACCGGACTTGCTGCCGCCCTGGGCTTCACTCCCTAAAAACCACCGGGAGTGCGGACGCAGGACCCCACAACCGCCAGGGGCTTAAGCCTCCATCAAGTGCCCCCCCCACACCCGCTTAAGCCTCCAACAAGTGCCCCCCCCCACCTGGGCCAGGCCCCATTTCCTTCCCAGGCTTGACCTTGTGGCTGCAAGGCCCCATTCGCTTGCCTTGCGTTTACCTGGTGGCTGCAAGGCCCCATTCGCTTGCCTGGGCTTGACCTGGGCTCTAAAATTCCGCCTAGGTATGCCTGGGGTTGTCCTGGAGCCCGGAATTGCTGCCTCCATTTGGCTTCACTCCCAAAGAACCACCGGGAGTGTGGACGCAGGACCCCCACAACCACCAGGGCCTTAAGCTTCCATCAAGTGCCCCCCCCATCCGGACTTAAGCCTCCAACGAGTGCCCCCCGCACCAAGGCCAGGCCCCATTCACTTGCCTGAGGTTGACCTGGTGGCTGCACGGCCCCAAAGGCTTGCAGGGGGTCGACCTGGTGGCTGCAAGGCACCACTCGCTTGCCCGGGTTTGACCTGGTGGCTGCAAGGCCCCAGTCGCTTGCCTGGGGTTGTCCTGGGCTCCAAAAGTTCCCCTAGGCATGCCTTGGGTTGACCTGGTGACCGGACTTGCTGCCGCCCTGGGCTTCACTCCCTAAAAACCACCGGGAGTGCGGATGCAGGACCCTCACAACCGCCAGGGGCTTAAGCCTCCATCACGTGCCCCCCCCAGGGGCTAAAGCCTCCAACAAGTGCCCCCCCCACCTGGGCCAGGCCCCATTCCCTTCCCAGGCTTCACCTGGTGGCTGCAAGGCCGCATTCGCTTACCTGGGGTTGACCTGTTGGCTGCAAGGCCCCATTCGCATACCTGGGTTTGCCTTGGTGCCTGCTAGGTTCCATTCGCTTGCCTTGGGTTGACCTGGTGGCTGCAAGGCCCCATTCGCTTGCCTGGGCTTGACCTGGGCTCCAAAAATCCCCCTAGGCATGCCTGGGGTTGTCCTGGAGCCCGGACTTGCTGCCGCACTTGGGCTTCACTCCCAAAGAACCACCGGGAGTGCGGAGGTAGGACCCCCACAACCACCAGGGCCTTAAGCTTCCATCAAGTGCCCCCCGCATCCGGAGTTGAGCCTCCAAGGAGTGCCCCCCGCACCTGGGCCAGGCCCCATTCACTTGCCTGAGGTTGATTTGGTGGCTGCAGGGCCCCAAAGTCTTGCAGGGGGTCGTCCTGGTGGCTGCAAGGCCCCACTCGTTTGCCTGGGGTTGACCTGGTGGCTGCAAGGCCCCAATCTCTTGCCTGGGGTTGACCTGGTGGCTGCAAGGCCCCATAGGCCTGCAGGGGGTTGTCCTGTTGGCTACAAGGCCCCATTCACTTACCTCGTGTTTACCTGGCGTCTGCAAGGCCCCATTTGCTTGCCTGGGGTTGTCCTGGGCTCCAAAAATTCCCCTAGGCATGCCTTGGGTTGACCTGGTGACCGGACTTGCTGCCGCCCTGGGCTTCACTCCCTAAAAACCACCGGGAGTGCGGACGCAGGACCCCACAACCGCCAGGGTCTTAAGCCTCCATCAAGTGCCCCCCCCACACCCGCTTAAGCCTCCAACAAGTGCCCCCCCCACCTGGGCCAGGTCCCATTCCCTTCCCAGGCTTGACCTTGTGGCTGCAAGGCCCCATTCACTTGCCTCGTGTTTACCTGGTGTCTGCAAGGCCCCATTTGCTTGCCTGGGGTTGACCTGGGCTCCAAAAGTTCCCCTAGGCATGCCTTGGGTTGACCTGGTGACCGCACTTGCTGCCGCCCTGGGCTTCACTCCCAAAAAACCACCGGGAGTGCGGACGCAGGACCCGCAAAACCACCAGCACCTTAAGCCTCTAATCAAGTGCCTCCCCCACATGGGCTTAAGCATCCAACGAGTGCCCCCCGCACCTGAGCAAGGTCCCATTAGCTTGCCTAGGGCTGACCTGGTGGCTGCAAGGCTCCATTGGCTTACCTGGGTTTGCCTTGGTGCCTGCTAGGCCCCATTCGCTTGAATTGAGTTGACCTGATGGCTGCAAGGCCCCATTCGCTTGCCTGGGGTTGACCTGGTCTCCAAAATTCCCCCGAGGCATGCCTGGGTTTGTCCTGGTGCCCGGACTTGCTGCCGCCCAGGGCTTCACTCCCTAAAAACCACCGGGAGTGCGAACGCAGGACTCTCACAAGCGCCAGGGGCTTAAGCCTCTATCAAGTGCCCCCCCAACCTGGGCCAGGCCCCATTCCCTTCCCAGGGTTGACCTGGTGGCTGGAAGGCCCCATTCGCTTACCTGGGGTTGACCTGCTGGCTGCAAGGCCCCATTCGCATACCTCGGTTTGCCTTGGTGCCTGCTAGGCCCCATTCGCTTGCCTTGGGTTGACCTGGTGGCTGCAAGGCCCCATTCGCTAGCCTGGGGTTGACCTGGGCTCCAAAAGTACCCCTAGGCGTGCCTGGAGTTGTCCTGGAGCCCGGACTTGCTGCCGCCCTTGGGCTTCACTCCAAAAAAACCACCGGGAATGCGGACGCAGGACCCGCACATCCACCAGGGCCTTAAGCTTCCATCAAGTGCCCCCCGACACCCGGACTTAAGCCTCCAAGGAGTGCCCCCCACCACCTGGCCCAGGCCCCATTCACTTGCCTGAGGTTGACCTGGTGACTGCAGGGCCCCATAGGCTTGCAGGGGGTAGACGTGGTGGCTGCAAGGCCTCAATCGCTTGCCTGGCATTCACCTGGTGTCTGCAAGTCCCCATTCACTTGCCTCGAGTTTCCCTGGTGTCTGCAAGGCCCCATTCGCTTGCCTAGGGTTGACCTGGGCTCCAAAAGTTCCCCTAGGCATGCCTGGAGTTGACCTGTTGACCGGACTTGCTGCCACCCTGGGCTTCACTCGCAAAAAACCACCGGGAGTGCGGACGCAGGACCTGCACAACCACCAGGGCCTTAAGCATCCATCAAGTGCCCCCCCCACACGGGCTTAAGCCTCCAACAAGTGCCCCCCGCACCTGGGCCAGGCCCCTTTAGCTTGCCTAGGGTTGACCTGGTGGCTGCAAGGCCCCATTCACTTACCTGGGGTGGACCTGCTGGCTGTAAGGCCCCATTCGCTTACCTGGGCTTGCCTTTGTGCCTGCTAGGCCCCATTCGCTTCCATGGGGTTGACCTGGTGTCTACAAGGCCCCGTTCACTTGCCTCGCTTTTACCTGGTGTCTGCAAGGCGCCATTTGCTTGCTTGGGGTTGACCTGGGCTCCAAAAATCCCCCTAGGCATGCCTGGGGTTGTCCTGGAGCCCGGACTTGCTGCCGCCCTGGGCTTCACTCCCTAAAAACCACTGGGAGTGCGGACGCAGGACCCTCACAACCGCCAGGGGCTTAAGCCTCCATCACGTGCGCCCCCCCACGGGCTTAAGCCTCCAACAAGTGCCCCCCCCACCTGGGCCAGGCCCCATTCCCTTCCCAGGCTTCACCTCGTGGCTCCAAGGCCCCATCCGCTTACCTGGGGTTGACCTGCTGGCTGCAAGGCCCCATTCGCATACCTGGGTTTGCCTTGGTGCCTGCCAGGTCCCATTCGCTTGCCTTGGGTTGACCTGATGGCTGCAAGGCCCCATTCGCTTGCCTAGGCTTGACCTGGGCTCCAAAAATCCCCCTAGCATGCCTGGGGTTGTCCTGGAGCTTGGACTTGCTGCCGCACTTGGGCTTCACTCCCAAAGAACCACCGGGAGTGCGGACGTAGGACTCCCACAACCATCAGGGCCTTAAGCTTCCATCAAGTGCCCCCCGCATCCGGAGTTGAGCCTCCAAGGAGTGCCCCCCGCACCTGGGCCAGGCCCCATTCACTTGCCTGAGGTTGACCTGGTGGCTGCAGGGCCCCAAAGGCTTGCAGGGGGTTGACCTGGTGGCTGCAAGGCATCACTCGCTTGCCCGGGTTTGACCTGGTGGCTGCAAGGCCCCAGTCGCTTGCCTGGGGTTGTCCTGGGCTCCAAAAGTTCCCCTAGGCATGCCTTGGGTTGACCTGGTGACCGGACTTGCTGCCGCCCTGGGCTTCACTCCCTAAAAACCACCGGGAGTGCGGACGCAGGACCCCACAACCGCCAGGGGCTTAAGCCTCCATCAAGTGCCCCCCCCCACACCCGCTTAAGCCTCCAACAAATGCCCCCCACACCTGGGCCAGGCCCCATTCCATTCCCAAGCTTGACCTGGTGGCTGCAAGGCCCCATTCGCTTGCCTTGGGTTGACCTGGTGGCTGCAAAGCCCCATTCGCTTGCCTGGGCTTGACCTGAGCTCTGAAATTCCGCCTAGGTATGCCTGGGGTTGTCCTGGAGCCCGGAATTGCTACCTCCATTTGGCTTCACTCCCAAAGAACCACCGGGAGTGCGGACGCAGGACCCCCACAACCACCAGGGCCTTAAGCTTCCATCAAGTGCCCCCCGCATCCGGACTTAAGCCTCCAACGAGTGCCCCCCGCACCTAGGCCAGGCCCCATTCACTTGCCTGAGGTTGACCTGGTGGCTGCAGGGCCCCAAAGGCTTGCAGGGGGTCGACCTGGTGGCTGCAAGGCACCACTCGCTTGCCCGGGTTTGACCTGGTGGCTGCAAGGCCCCAGTCGCTTCCCTGGGGTTGTCCTGGGCTCCAAAATTTCCCCTAGGCATGCCTTGGGTTGACCTGGTGACCGGACTTGCTGCCGCCCTGGGCTTCACTCCCTAAAAACCACCGGGAGTGCGGACGCAGGACCCTCATAACCGCCAGGGGCTTAAGCCTCCATCAAGTGCCCCCCCCACGGGCTTAAGCCTCCAACAAGTGCCCCCCCGACCTGGGCGAGGCCCCATTCCGTTCCCAGCCTTCACCTGGTGGCTGCAAGGCCGCATTCGTTTATCTGGGGTTGACCTGCTGGCTGCAAGGCCCCATTCGCATACCTGGGTTTGCCTTGGTGCCTGCTAGGTCCCATTCGCTTGCCTTGGGTTGACCTGGTGGCTGCAAGGCCCCATTCGCTTGCCTGGGCTTGACCTGGGCTCCAAAAATCCCCCTAGGCATGCCTGGGGTTGTCCTGGAGCTTGGACTTGCTGCCGCACTTGGGAATCACTCCCAAAGAACCACCGGGAGTGCGGACGTAGGACCCCCAAAACCACCAGGGCCTTAAGCTTCCATCAAGTGCCCCTCGCATCCAGAGTTGAGCCTCCAAGGAGTGCCCCCCGCACCTGGGCCAGGCCCCATTCACTTGCCTGAGGTTGACCTGGTGGCTGCAGGGCCCCAAAGGCTTGCAGGGGGTCATCCTGGTGGCTGCAAGGCCCCACTCGTTTGCCTGGGGTTGACCTGGTGGCTGCAAGGCCCCAATCACTTGCCTGGGGTTTACCTGGTGGCTGCAGGGCCCCATAGGCTTGCAGAGGGTTGTCCTGGTGGCTACAAGGCCCCATTCACTTACCTCGTGTTGACCTGGCGTCTGCAAGGCCCCATTTGCTTGCCTGGGGTTGTCCTGAGCTCCAAAAGTTCCCCTAGGCATGCCTTGGGTTGACCTGGTGACAGGACTTGCTGCCGCCCTGGGCTTCACTCCCTAAAAACCACCGGGTGTGCGGACGCAGGACCCCACAACCGCCAGGGGCTTAAGCCTCCATCAAGTGCCCCCCCCACACCCGCTTAAGCCTCCAACAAGTGCCCCCCCCACCTGGGCCAGGCCCCATTTCCTTCCCAGGCTTGACCTTGTGGCTGCAAGGCCCCATTCGCTTGCCTTGAGTTTACCTGGTGGCTGCAAGGCCCCATTCGCTTGCCTGGGCTTGACCTGGGCTCTAAAATTCCGCCTAGGTATGCCTGGGGTTGTCCTGGAGCCCGGAATTGCTGCCTCCATTTGGCTTCACTCCCAAAGAACCACCGGGAGTGTGGACGCAGGACCCCCACAACCACCAGGGCCTTAAGCTTCCATCAAGTGCCCCCCCCATCCGGACTTAAGCCTCCAACGAGTGCCCCCCGCACCAAGGCCAGGCCCCATTCACTTGCCTGAGGTTGACCTGGTGGCTGCACGGCCCCAAAGGCTTGCAGGGGGTCGACCTGGTGGCTGCAAGGCACCACTCGCTTGCCCGGGTTTCACATGGTGGCTGCAAGGCCCCAGTCGCTTGCCTGGGGTTGTCCTGGGCTCCAAAAGTTCCCCTAGGCATGCCTTGGGTTGACCTGGTGACCGGACTTGCTGCCGCCCTGGGCTTCACTCCCTAAAAACCACCGGGAGTGCGGACGCAGGACCCCACAACCGCCAGGGGCTTAAGCCTCCATCAAGTGCCCCCCCCACACCCGCTTAAGCCTCCAACAAGTGCCCCCCCCCACCTGGGCCAGGCCCCATTTCCTTCCCAGGCTTGACCTTGTGGCTGCAAGGCCCCATTCGCTTGCCTTGCGTTTACCTGGTGGCTGCAAGGCCCCATTCGCTTGCCTGGGCTTGACCTGGGCTCTAAAATTCCGCCTAGGTATGCCTGGGGTTGTCCTGGAGCCCGGAATTGCTGCCTCCATTTGGCTTCACTCCCAAACAACCACCGGGAGTGTGGACGCAGTACCCCCACAACCACCAGGGCCTTAAGCTTCCATCAAGTGCCCCCCCCATCCGGACTTAAGCCTCCAACGAGTGCCCCCCGCACCAAGGCCAGGCCCCATTCACTTGCCTGAGGTTGACCTGGTGGCTGCACGGCCCCAAAGGCTTGCAGGGGGTCGACCTGGTGGCTGCAAGGCACCACTCGCTTGCCCGGGTTTGACCTGGTGGCTGCAAGGCCCCAGTCGCTTGCCTGGGGTTGTCCTGGGCTCCAAAAGTTCCCCTAGGCATGCCTTGGGTTGACCTGGTGACCGGACTTGCTGCCGCCCTGGGCTTCACTCCCTAAAAACCACCGGGAGTGCGGATGCAGGACCCTCACAACCGCCAGGGGCTTAAGCCTCCATCACGTGCCCCCCCCCACGGGCTTAAGCCTCCAACAAGTGCCCCCCCCACCTGGGCCAGGCCCCATTCCCTTCCCAGGCTTCACCTGGTGGCTGCAAGGCCGCATTCGCTTACCTGGGGTTGACCTGTTGGCTGCAAGGCCCCATTCGCATACCTGGGTTTGCCTTGGTGCCTGCTAGGTCCCATTCGCTTGCCTTGGGTTGACCTGGTGGCTGCAAGGCCCCATTCGTTTGCCTGGGCTTGACCTGGGCTCCAAAAATCCCCCTAGGCATGCCTGGGGTTGTCCTGGAGCTTGGACTTGCTGCCGCACTTGGGCTTCACTCCCAAAGAACCACTGGGAGTGCGGACGTAGGACCCCCACAAGCACCAGGGCCTTAAGCTTCCATCAAGTGCCCCCCGCATCCGGAGTTGAGCCTCCAAGGAGTGCCCCCCGCACCTGGGCCAGGCCCCATTCACTTGCCTGAGGTTGACCTGGTGGCTGCAGGGCCCCAAAGGCTTGCAGGGGGTTGTCCTGGTGGCTGCAAGGCCCCACTCGTTTGCCTGGGATTGACCTGGTGGCTGCAAGGCCCCAATCGCTTGCCTGGGGTTGACCTGGTGGCTGCAGGGCCCCATAGGCTTGCAGGGGGTTCTCCTGGTGGCTACAAGGCCCCATTCACTTACCTCGTGTTGACCTGGCATCTGCAAGGCCCCATTTGCTTGCCTGGGTTTGTCCTGGGCTCCAAAAGTTCCCCTAGGCATGCCTTGGGTTGACCTGGTGACCGGACTTGCTGCCGCCCTGGGCTTCACTCCCTAAAAACCACCGGGTGTGCGGACGCAGGACCCCACAACCGCCAGGGGCTTAAGCCTCCATCAAATGCCCCCCCCCACACCCGCTTAAGCCTCCAACAAGTGCCCCCCCCACCTGGGCCAGGCCCCATTTCCTTCCCAGGCTTGACCTTGTGGCTGCAAGGCCCCATTCGCTTGCCTTGAGTTTACCTGGTGGCTGCAAGGCCCCATTCGCTTGCCTGGGCTTGACCTGGGCTCTAAAATTCCGCCTAGGTATGCCTGGGGTTGTCCTGGAGCCCGGAATTGCTGCCTCCATTTGGCTTCACTCCCAAAGAACCACCGGGAGTGTGGACGCAGGACCCCCACAACCACCAGGGCCTTAAGCTTCCATCAAGTGCCCCCCCCATCCGGACTTAAGCCTCCAACGAGTGCCCCCCGCACCAAGGCCAGGCCCCATTCACTTGCCTGAGGTTGACCTGGTGGCTGCAGGGCCCCAAAGGCTTGCAGGGGGTCGACCTGGTGGCTGCAAGGCACCACTCGCTTGCCCGGGTTTCACATGGTGGCTGCAAGGCCCCAGTCGCTTGCCTGGGGTTGTCCTGGGCTCCAAAAGTTCCCCTAGGCATGCCTTGGGTTGACCTGGTGACCGGACTTGCTGCCGCCCTGGGCTTCACTCCCTAAAAACCACCGGGAGTGCGGACGCAGGACCCCACAACCGCCAGAGGCTTAAGCCTCCATCAAGTGCCCCCCCCACACCCGCTTAAGCCTCCAACAAATGCCCCCCACACCTGGGCCAGGCCCCATTCCCTTCCCAGGCTTGACCTTGTGTCTGCAAGGCCCCATTCGCTTGCCTTGGGTTTACCTGGTGGCTGCAAGGCCCCATTCGCTTGCCTGGGCTTGACCTGAGCTCTAAAATTCCGCCTAGGTATGCCTGGGGTTGTCCTGGAGCCCGGAATTGCTGCCTCCATTTGGCTTCACTCCCAAAGAACCACCGGGAGTGCGGACGCAGGACCCAACAACCACCAGGGCCTTAAGCTTCCATCAAGTGCCCCCCCCATCCGGACTTAAGCCTCCAAGGAGTGCCCCCCGCACCTAGGCCAGGCCCCATTCACTTGCCTGAGGTTGACCTGGTGTCTGCAGGGCCCCAAAGGCTTGCAGGGGGTCGACCTGGTGGCTGCAAGGCACCACTCGCTTGCCCGGGTTTGACCTGGTGGCTGCAAGGCTCCAGTCGCTTGCCTGGGGTTGTCCTGGGCTCCAAAAGTTCCCCTAGGCATGCCTTGGGTTGACCTGGTGACCGGACTTGCTGCCGCCCTGGGCTTCACTCCCTAAAAACCACCAGGAGTGCGGATGCAGGACCCTCACAACCGCCAGGGGCTTAAGCCTCCATCACGTGCCCCCCCCACGGGCTTAAGCCTCCAACAAGTGCCCCCCCCACCTGGGCCAGGCCCCATTCCGTTCCCAGCCTTCACCTGGTGGCTGCAAGGCCGCATTCGCTTACCTGGGGTTGACCTGTTGGCTGCAAGGCCCCATTCGCATACCTGGGTTTGCCTTGGTGCCTGCTAGGTCCCATTCGCTTGCCTTGGGTTGACCTGGTGGCTGCAAGGCCCCATTCGCTTGCCTGGGCTTGACCTGGGCTCCAAAAATCCCCCTAGGCATGCCTGGGGTTGTCCTGGAGACCGGACTTGCTGCCGCACTTGGGCTTCACTCCCAAAGAACCACCGGGAGTGCGGAGGTAGGACCCCCACAACCACCAGGGCCTTAAGCTTCCATCAAGTGCCCCCCGCATCCGGAGTTGAGCCTCCAAGGAGTGCCCCCCGCACCTGGGCCAGGCCCCATTCACTTGCCTGAGGTTGATTTGGTGGCTGCAGGGCCCCAAAGTCTTGCAGGGGGTCGTCCTGGTGGCTGCAAGGCCCCACTCGTTTGCCTGGGGTTGACCTGGTGGCTGCAAGGCCCCAATCTCTTGCCTGGGGTTGACCTGGTGGCTGCAAGGCCCCATAGGCCTGCAGGGGGTTGTCCTGTTGGCTACAAGGCCCCATTCACTTACCTCGTGTTTACCTGGCGTCTGCAAGGCCCCATTTGCTTGCCTGGGGTTGTCCTGGGCTCCAAAAATTCCCCTAGGCATGCCTTGGGTTGACCTGGTGACCGGACTTGCTGCCGCCCTGGGCTTCACTCCCTAAAAACCACCGGGAGTGCGGACGCAGGACCCCACAACCGCCAGGGTCTTAAGCCTCCATCAAGTGCCCCCCCCACACCCGCTTAAGCCTCCAACAAGTGCCCCCCCCACCTGGGCCAGGTCCCATTCCCTTCCCAGGCTTGACCTTGTGGCTGCAAGGCCCCATTCACTTGCCTCGTGTTTACCTGGTGTCTGCAAGGCCCCATTTGCTTGCCTGGGGTTGACCTGGGCTCCAAAAGTTCCCCTAGGCATGCCTTGGGTTGACCTGGTGACCGCACTTGCTGCCGCCCTGGGCTTCACTCCCAAAAAACCACCGGGAGTGCGGACGCAGGACCCGCAAAACCACCAGCACCTTAAGCCTCTAATCAAGTGCCTCCCCCACATGGGCTTAAGCATCCAACGAGTGCCCCCCGCACCTGAGCAAGGTCCCATTAGCTTGCCTAGGGCTGACCTGGTGGCTGCAAGGCTCCATTGGCTTACCTGGGTTTGCCTTGGTGCCTGCTAGGCCCCATTCGCTTGAATTGAGTTGACCTGATGGCTGCAAGGCCCCATTCGCTTGCCTGGGGTTGACCTGGTCTCCAAAATTCCCCCGAGGCATGCCTGGGTTTGTCCTGGTGCCCGGACTTGCTGCCGCCCAGGGCTTCACTCCCTAAAAACCACCGGGAGTGCGAACGCAGGACTCTCACAAGCGCCAGGGGCTTAAGCCTCTATCAAGTGCCCCCCCAACCTGGGCCAGGCCCCATTCCCTTCCCAGGGTTGACCTGGTGGCTGGAAGGCCCCATTCGCTTACCTGGGGTTGACCTGCTGGCTGCAAGGCCCCATTCGCATACCTCGGTTTGCCTTGGTGCCTGCTAGGCCCCATTCGCTTGCCTTGGGTTGACCTGGTGGCTGCAAGGCCCCATTCGCTAGCCTGGGGTTGACCTGGGCTCCAAAAGTCCCCCTAGGCGTGCCTGGAGTTGTCCTGGAGCCCGGACTTGCTGCCGCCCTTGGGCTTCACTCCAAAAAAACCACCGGGAATGCGGACGCAGGACCCGCACATCCACCAGGGCCTTAAGCTTCCATCAAGTGCCCCCCGACACCCGGACTTAAGCCTCCAAGGAGTGCCCCCCACCACCTGGCCCAGGCCCCATTCACTTGCCTGAGGTTGACCTGGTGACTGCAGGGCCCCATAGGCTTGCAGGGGGTAGACGTGGTGGCTGCAAGGCCTCAATCGCTTGCCTGGCATTCACCTGCTGTCTGCAAGTCCCCATTCACTTGCCTCGAGTTTCCCTGGTGTCTGCAAGGCCCCATTCGCTTGCCTAGGGTTGACCTGGGCTCCAAAAGTTCCCCTAGGCATGCCTGGAGTTGACCTGTTGACCGGACTTGCTGCCACCCTGGGCTTCACTCGCAAAAAACCACCGGGAGTGCGGACGCAGGACCTGCACAACCACCAGGGCCTTAAGCATCCATCAAGTGCCCCCCCCACACGGGCTTAAGCCTCCAACAAGTGCCCCCCGCACCTGGGCCAGGCCCCTTTAGCTTGCCTAGGGTTGACCTGGTGGCTGCAAGGCCCCATTCACTTACCTGGGGTGGACCTGCTGGCTGCAAGGCCCCATTCGCTTACCTGGGCTTGCCTTTGTGCCTGCTAGGCCCCATTCGCTTCCATGGGGTTGACCTGGTGTCTACAAGGCCCCGTTCACTTGCCTCGCTTTTACCTGGTGTCTGCAAGGCGCCATTTGCTTGCTTGGGGTTGACCTGGGCTCCAAAAATCCCCCTAGGCATGCCTGGGGTTGTCCTGGAGCCCGGACTTGCTGCCGCCCTGGGCTTCACTCCCTAAAAACCACTGGGAGTGCGGACGCAGGACCCTCACAACCGCCAGGGGCTTAAGCCTCCATCACGTGCGCCCCCCCACGGGCTTAAGCCTCCAACAAGTGCCCCCCCCACCTGGGCCAGGCCCCATTCCCTTCCCAGGCTTCACCTCGTGGCTGCAAGGCCCCATCCGCTTACCTGGGGTTGACCTGCTGGCTGCAAGGCCCCATTCGCATACCTGGGTTTGCCTTGGTGCCTGCCAGGTCCCATTCGCTTGCCTTGGGTTGACCTGATGGCTGCAAGGCCCCATTCGCTTGCCTAGGCTTGACCTGGGCTCCAAAAATCCCCCTAGCATGCCTGGGGTTGTCCTGGAGCTTGGACTTCCTGCCGCACTTGGGCTTCACTCCCAAAGAACCACCGGGAGTGCGGACGTAGGACTCCCACAACCATCAGGGCCTTAAGCTTCCATCAAGTGCCCCCCGCATCCGGAGTTGAGCCTCCAAGGAGTGCCCCCCGCACCTGGGCCAGGCCCCATTCACTTGCCTGAGGTTGACCTGGTGGCTGCAGGGCCCCAAAGGCTTGCAGGGGGTTGACCTGGTGGCTTCAAGGCATCACTCGCTTGCCCGGGTTTGACCTGGTGGCTGCAAGGCCCCAGTCGCTTGCCTGGGGTTGTCCTGGGCTCCAAAAGTTCCCCTAGGCATGCCTTGGGTTGACCTGGTGACCGGACTTGCTGCCGCCCTGGGCTTCACTCCCTAAAAACCACCGGGAGTGCGGACGCAGGACCCCACAACCGCCAGGGGCTTAAGCCTCCATCAAGTGCCCCCCCCACACCCGCTTAAGCCTCCAACAAATGCCCCCCACACCTGGGCCAGGCCCCATTCCATTCCCAGGCTTGACCTTGTGGCTGCAAGGCCCCATTCGCTTGCCTTGGGTTGACCTGGTGGCTGCAAAGCCCCATTCGCTTGCCTGGGCTTGACCTGAGCTCTGAAATTCCGCCTAGGTATGCCTGGGGTTGTCCTGGAGCCCGGAATTGCTGCCTCCATTTGGCTTCACTCCCAAAGAACCACCGGGAGTGCGGACGCAGGACCCCCACAACCACCAGGGCCTTAAGCTTCCATCAAGTGCCCCCCCGCATCCGGACTTAAGCCTCCAACGAGTGCCCCCCGCACCTAGGCCAGGCCCCATTCACTTGCCTGAGGTTGATCTGGTGGCTGCAGGGCCCCAAAGGCTTGCAGGGGGTCGACCTGGTGGCTGCAAGGCACCACTCGCTTGCCCGGGTTTGACCTGGTGGCTGCAAGGCCCCAGTCGCTTGCCTGGGGTTGTCCTGGGCTCCAAAAGTTCCCCTAGGCATGCCTTGGGTTGACCTGGTGACCGGACTTGCTGCCGCCCTGGGCTTCACTCCCTAAAAACCACCGGGAGTGCGGACGCAGGACCCTCACAACCGCCAGGGGCTTAAGCCTCCATCAAGTGCCCCCCCCACGGGCTTAAGCCTCCAACAAGTGCCCCCCCCACCTGGGCCAGGCCCCATTCCGTTCCCAGCCTTCACCTGGTGGCTGCAAGGCCGCATTCGCTTATCTGGGGTTGACCTGCTGGCTGCAAGGCCCCATTCGCATACCTGGGTTTGCCTTGGTGCCTGCTAGGTCCCATTCGCTTGCCTTGGGTTGACCTGGTGGCTGCAAGGCCCCATTCGCTTGCCTGGGCTTGACCTGGGCTCCAAAAATCCCCCTAGGCATGCCTGGGGTTGTCCTGGAGACTTGGACTTGCTGCCGCACTTGGGCTTCACTCCCAAAGAACCACCGGGAGTGCGGACGTAGGACCCCCAAAACCACCAGGGCCTTAAGCTTCCATCAAGTGCCCCTCGCATCCGGAGTTGAGCCTCCAAGGAGTGCCCCCCGCACCTGGGCCAGGCCCCATTCACT